>NW_007728192.1:48763-51019 GCF_000696425.1 Galeopterus variegatus | reverse complement strand
AGGGTTGCGATCCGTTGCCAGACACGAAAAAAGACAAAAAGGAAAAAAAAAAAAAAGAAAACTCTAAAAATATTTGAGGCTTCTCAATGAAACATTTCATATATTCTTCCACAATCTATTTTTATCATCCTATTTCAGTTGCTTAATAGTCATATTTTAAATATAAACATTAATTTACATCAAATTTTCAAAATCCTATGTCATTCTTAATTGAACAAGCATTACGGAAACTGTTGGGATTGGGGGAGGAGTAGGAGTAAGAGAGAGATGAAAGTGCAACAAGGTGCTCCCAATCCAGCAAGGAATATAGACAGGTAAACAAATGTTTACAATATAGTGCAAGAGGTATAATAAAATTATTAATTTTACTACTTCCCCAATACTGGTAGAACTTAACTGTCTAATTTCCTTTATCTCTCACCTGCTTTTTATATTATTGTTATCATGCATTTTAGTTCAACGTATATTTTATAGTTCACAAGATGTCACACCTACTTCTAAAATTCAATATGCATTTATATTTACTGACATATCTACCCTTTTTTCATTTGTTCTGGCATCTTCCTGGTTCCATTTTGGGTTCATTTATTCTTTTGCTTGAAGAATTCTGGTAAATGTTTCTTATCTTACTGATATACTGGCAGTGAATTCTTCCAGTTTTTGTCTGAAGGTGATTTATAGTTCACGTTAATTTTTAAAGGATATTTTTACCGGTTATGTAATTCAGCGTTAGCAGTTAATTTCTTTTAGCACTTGAAGGTGTATTCTGGTTTCCATCATTTCTGTTGAGGCACCAGTTATCAGTCTTATTTTTGTTTAATTGAAGATAATAAGTATTTTTTAAAATCAGTTTTTGGAAAATTCTTTTCTATCAGTCTACGACTTCAATTTTAAGTACGTTTGATCTTTTGATCAGATTCATCAAGTATCTTACACTCTCATCTGTTTTTCCATTATTTTCTCTGTGTGTATTTTTCTATTGATCTTTTAATTCTTTTTTTTAATTGAAACATAATTTGTTATACATAATTGTGGGGTTCAGAGTTGAATATCAACATCTGTGTCCAATGTATGATGATCAAATCAGGATAATTAGCATGTCCATCATTACAAAACGTAATCCTTTCTTTGTGTTGAGGACATTCAATTTCCTCTCTTCTAGTCATTTGATAACATGCAGTAAATTACTGTTAATTATAGATGCTTACCTCAACAGAACATCAACAGTACTTTTTTCACTTCATTAATTCTGTGCTTTTTAATGTTTAATCTGCTGTTAAACATATCCATTGAGTTAATTGCTCCAGATGTATATTTTTTTACAATCTATATATTGTCCATTTGGTTCTTTCTTCCTTCCTCCTTTCTTTCCTTCTCTCCCCCAATTCTTTCTCTCTCTCTTTCTCATATTCTCTCAAAAAATTCTCTATCCTTTTCTCTTTTATATCCATCTTTTCTTGAACATATTAAACAAAGTTTTTAAAGTCTCTGTTTGTTAACTCCACTAGGTAGGTTATCTCTCTATCTGCTTCTATTGTTTTTTCCTTTCTCTTTATTAATGGCCATATGTTTCTGCTTCTAACCATGTCCGGTAGTTTTAGTTTTTTGGCTGCATAATGTGTATAAACAGATAATAGAGGCTCCAGATAATAATATTTTCCACTGGGAAGATCCTCCCTTTCTTCTGATAGGCATTTAAAGTGAGGGGATTATCACCTCAGTGCAATCAGAGACTGAGCTGGGTCCAGGCTGAGTGGTAGTTTTAGTAAGACTTAGTTCTAACCCACCCATTTTTAGGGCACGGCCCTTCTGAGCTTTTGAGTAAAAGTATGTTGGATCTTTGTCTCCTCAGCCCTGAAAGACTACAGAATCTTAATTTATGCCCTTCAGAGATTTTTGTTTGGCTCCTGCCCTACATGGCTTAAACATTTGTCAAACATCTTGAGGAGAAGATTGAGCATGTGTTTTCTAAGCACTATTAACCTGTGGGAGTTTCAATCTGCCTTTTGGAAGTTTCTGTCCTGGTCCCTGTATCACTTTGCAGGGCATCAGAATTTAGAAAATGTCCCATGGAGGACCGACCCTCTGGCTCACTCAGGAGAGTGAGGCGCTGGGAGCGCAGCGGCGCTCCCGCTGTGGGTTCGGATCCTATATAGGGATGGCCGGTGCGCTCACTGGCTGAGCATGGTTCCAGGCAACACCAAGCCAAGGGTTACGATCCCCTTACCGGTCACAAAAAAAAAAAAAAAAAAAAAA
>NW_007728192.1:42312-48411 GCF_000696425.1 Galeopterus variegatus | reverse complement strand
GGCGCTCCCGCTGTGGGTTCGGATCCTATATAGGGATGGCCGGTGCGCTCACTGGCTGAGCATGGTTCCAGGCAACACCAAGCCAAGGGTTACGATCCCCTTACCGGTCACAAAAAAAAAAAAAAAAAAAAAAAAAAAAAGAAAAAGAAAATGTCCCATGGAGAAAACCAGAAGTTTCCTCAAGTTTCATTTTTTCACCCCAGCCCCAGCACTAAAAGCTTTGCTAGTTTCACTTTACCCCAGAAGAGGCCCTTTGGCTGGGTCATACCTGGTCATTAGCTGGAGCCTAAAATAGGCAAAACCTTCTGGGAAGCAAACAGTTTTGATCGTCAGCTCACCTTGAAATGGTTTTCCTCTCTCTGGAATTTTAGTTCATCTAGTCTTTGCTTCCACAGCATTCTGTTACTTTTGAAATGTTATATTTATAATATATTCAACTTTTTCTGGAAGGAGCATTGACCTGCCTATTCTAATTATATTGTGATTGTATTAATCGAATAGCAAGATTGAATCCAAGTATATTGTAGGATGTTATAAAGCAAAGTTAGGCGTGATTCTTACCCTGAAAGCTGTAGTGGTAGGAATAATATTTGATAATGTCCAGCTACTAGTTCTTGCTCCCTGAAGATCTTATAAAATGAATTTTATGGACATTCTTAGAAAATGTCGCTTGTATTGACACATTTATCTCAAATATCATTTATCTATTCTCAGTAGAAGTCCTTAATCACTAAAATGATTTTTTTAAAGCCTTGGAAACAGAGTAAATAAAAACAAGATGCTTAATTGTCTAAACAAATATATTTTAACAAACAAAACCCGTGCAGAAGACAACAATGTACTTTTCAGTTGAAGTTATTGAATTAGGACTGCTCTCCCCAGGCAGAATTTATTACTATTTCAAGAATGAATGAATCTTTATGCATTTCTAGAGTCACAAAGAGAGTGGCTCTGGTGCAATTCTACCCAGAAGTATCTTGCCTGAAAAGCAATTGTGGAACATTCCAGGCAGAGAGCACAGGCAAAACAGGCAAAAACTGCTAGACAGGGCAAATTGGAGGGAACTGAAAGAAAAGTAGTGGTTTTAAAAATAAATGTTTTAGGTGCTTAATAGGGCTCAGGCCAGAGGATTAATGGTGAGATCAATATGATTGTGCCACTCCCTAAAGGAATATCAGAACATCCAGGAAGGAGAGCTAAGCAGAATGGGTATATATATATTTTTTCCTTTTTGTCTTTTTTTGTGACTGGTAACAGGATCGCAACCCTCAGTGTCATGCCCGCACCGCGCTCAACCAGTGAGCGGACCGGTCTCTATATGGGATCCGAACCCTCGGCGGGAGCGCCACCGCGCTCCCAAGCACCACACTCCACCGAGTGCGCCACCGGGCTGGCCCCAGAATGGGTATTTTGATAAGTGTATCCAATATTACAGTAGGTTGGATTTGCTTTTAAACTTGGTAGTTAACATATTTTGAAACATCAAATTTCACTAGTGAAATGGGATTTTTATGCATATGCATTTTACAGAAGGTAATACCTACTATTTTAGTTAATATAGAGATTATATTGTGATTTTAATTTTGCAAACAACCAATAGGTAAAATTGGAGAGTTATAAAGGTTCCTATAAAAAATGAGCCATGGTTCCACGGGTTTATTTCAATTTTATCTGAGTTTTTATCTTCTTATGATGCCATACTTTTAATCCATCGTACAAAAATTTTAATTGTTATTTGTTGTTTGGTTAATACCAGTTATTGGTTTTATGAAATCTAATTAATGCTGCCAACTGAGAGGGCCAAAGTATTCAGTAAAAACAACAATAACAACAAAAAAGTGATTAGCAGTTCTTCACTCAGAGTTTAACGAAAGTAAAATTAATCTGTTAAATCTAAATATTCCCTTCTTTTATTTTAACTGACCCTTTGTTATTCAAATTTATGCTAACAGATGACTCTATTAAGAACCCAAAAATGGGTGTGAAACACTAACCAATGTAAATTCTTGGTGAAAAAGACATGACAATTCACTAATAATACCTAGAAAAGAAAGTGAAATGAGCTAACTGTTCTGCTCATATAACTGTAAAAAATGTTTCTTAAGCAGTCTTCTCTATGAATATGATAAAGAGCTTTATAAAAAAGATTCATTGACTGATCTCATCATGTATGAAATATATTCTCATCTCTCCCCACAGGATAATCATATTTCAGGCTCTTTTCCTTGGCTGAGTGTTTCCCATGACAATTATTAGTTATAAATGTAGTTGACACAATTTGGCAGAGCTCACCAGTAAGCCTAGGGAAATCTCCCAATGTTTCATCTGGGAGACCCATTTTGGAATATAACCAAAATAAGATTATTAATTGTTCTACGTAAATGCAAATTGTGTTATACTGGCACTCTTGTAAAATTGGTAAAGAATTCTGAACATGGTTGCATTCATTCACAGAATACTGAGAGCCTGTTATGTGCCATACTTGTATAGATTAAAGTTCCTGCCTCATGGAGCTTAGTCTGATGAGTGAAGTACACATTAAGCAAATAATCACAAAGTATGTATATAATTGCTTATTGTAATAAAAGTCTACAAAAGAAAAAAAATTCACTCAACAGAAGAAACAATAATGTCAAAGAGATAAAGCATGATGGTACCTTTGAAACTGATGAGGGGCCATAGTAATCGGAGGACATGTACCCATGAGAGGAGAGGAAAGAGGAAAAAGGATAACACAGGTCCAGCCAAGATGAGGTGCGGATAGACATTCACAGAGTGTTAAATTGAGCCCCCTGTCCATGATCCTCGGGTTGATCAGCCACCCCTTCCTGAGAGACACCCAAAGGAGATACAGGCACAATAGCAAATGTAGGCAAAAGAACACTTTATTAACTAGCATGACCCAGTCAGGGACCTATTTTGCCAGGGTAATTCAGTCCTCCTGACTTAGAAATGAAACACATGAAAAGGCTTCTCTGTGTATATTTACCCTAAAGGACAAATTTTACTTTTGCAGGTTTTGCCAATTCAATAAAAGGAAAACTGCTTAACCAAAGAGCACAAAAGAGGACTGGAGAATACCAGTCTCATCTGAGGAAGAGATACCAAGGGTTGTAGGCATTCTAATCTGTTCTAATTCTTTCAAAATCAGCCTCTTTCTTATTGTATGTTTCCATGAACAGAATTGCTTTGCAAGCCGCCAAGAGAGAGGAGATAAAATGTGTGTTTGGAGCAAAGAAAGTACAAGTTGTCAGGTTTAGTACCTCATTTGTATGATTTGTTCATTGGCTTTGAGAAAAGTTCTTAAAATATCTACAAAATGCTTTGGAAATTAATTGTGGTAAGGCATAGTTGATGACTGGGAAAACTATTCTCATGATCAGTAACAAATATTAAGGAGGAAAACAATTATCCAGACATGAAATTGTCTCATGTAGAATAATTTACAATATTCTTTTTCTGTACATTTTGTAACCTTTATTTTGTTGAGTCTATAATGTGCTTATGAATGTATTGACTATCTTGGCACATGTGTCAGAGGAGTTCAGGTAGAACCTAGACACTTTGTTACCCAAAGTGGATGATGGCCAGCTTAAAATCACATTAAATGACATGCTGATATAGAGAATATGCATACGTTTGTGTGTATATGTTTGTGTGTGTATGTTGTGTATATTCCTCTGTCATCATATTTACTTAGTGTGATTTTAGAGAAAAAACATCCCAGAATGCCCTTTTAAATGTACTGTCTTCACCAACATTAATCTTAATTATTTCAATTGAATTTATTAAAGATTTGATGTTTAATGTTTAAAGACCAATGATTTATCACCTATTTAAAATAATAAAATGACTATTAATTAAAGATGTTTCAAAATATACCAGTATTTTATTTCTTTAAAACAATATCTATTATATTTTAGAAAAATAAAATTGAAAATTATTAACTAACAGAAACTCACACCTTGACCTCCAACTGACAGAGTAAAGGCTATATCAGAATATCTGGGAGGGAGAGATGGAAAACCAATTCTCTCTGTCCTGTTAGCCCTCCCTGTGCCAGCACTTGCTGTAATTTGAAAGCAGAAAAGGAAGGAGAGCCAGTTCTTGCAAGGCTACAGGGACAAAGAGTGACCTATCCTTACCTGGCCCAGGAGGAGTGAGAAATACCACGGTGTCACAAAAACTAATTAACACTAAAGTTTATAATTATTGCTCCTTTCTTTTTCTCTTACGTCCTCAGGAGGATTATTGTGAATGGGCTGGCCTTCTAAGACACTTAGAATTTGTACATTGGCAAAAGTGTGGCTTCTTCTAATATGCAAGGAGATATAAAATGTATATAAACTCACATCATATTCTTTGGCTGGGCATTCTATTTCATCAATTTATATTTTGTATTTCATTATATTAGGGGTTAACATCTATAAAAACAGGGCTCTGGATTATCACTTGGGTTTGGTTCATGCTCAGAGTTTTCTCAACACCATGCCAGGGTTTCTCATACAAGACCAGTATTGTATAGCTTCAAAATTAGAAGAGGCCAAAAATTTCACTTCAAAGCCAAAAAAGGTGGAACAACTATTTTGGATCAAATTACCTAAAAGCCCAATTCTCACTTCCTTTTTTTTCCTTCTGATAATTATGTTTTGGGGCTACTCCTGTGTCTTGTTTTCTGAGAAGCCAAGTCATGCCCGTGTAATGCGAAGAATGAAGTAGCAACGCGGGACTCTCTAAAGATTCCACAAGACCGAAGGCACTTAAAATAGGAACATCATGTTTCCATATAATTCCATACAATGATTATTGCAAAGTGATTTATTTTAACCTTGGATTAGAGAAAATAAAATATGTATGTAATTTAGTTTTTAAATAATAAACATTAAAACTAGTTTAGATACTAAAATCAAATCCTTAAAATAATAATTGTAGGCTGGGAAGAAGAAAGCTTTATATAAAATGTGAATAATTTAAGAAGTCTGTTAACTTACTTTCTTTTCATTTTCAGTTTATTGGAACCTACACTGGATATCTCTCTGTGAAAAACAATCAGCTGTTGCTTGAGTTAAAAGTTCCTAAGGCTTTTAGCTTTGATTTCAGTTTTGCAGTGTGCTGTAACTGCCAGGCTGGTGGCCTCTGGGAAGATAAAGGTTGAGTATCAGATTACTTGATATGACTAAGCACATTCCTGTTTCATTCCACAGATACCAATATTAAGTCAGACGAGAAACTCCCTTTCGATACATATCGCTATCCTCTGACTTGCTGTACAACTTAACCTCTTGATGCCCCCATGTCCTCACTTGTAAATAGAGTCAGTAGGGCTGCTGTGAAGATTGAATAGAAGAGGAAACTCCCTTTCGATACATATCGCTATCCTCTGACTTGCTGTACAACTTAACCTCTTGGTGCCCCCATGTCCTCACTTGTAAATAGAGTCAGTAGGGCTGCTGTGAAGATTGAATAGAAGAACACATGCAAAGCACGTATTATACACTTGCTACTGAGCCTGACCCATAGGATGGCTTACTAAATAAACTGTTTACATAAACACTATTATTACCTAGATTGTTTTTAACTCAGGAAAATGTAGAAGTTATAGAACATGCTTCTGTAGTAGTACTTTTTCCTCCTATCATGTACCCTGTCAACAACCACATGGGTGATGAAACGAGATTTAACTGAAGCACTATTGTAATGAAAGGAACACCACACATGCAGTCAGAAATCTGGGTCCAATTTCTAACATGCATGTAGGATTTGCCATATGCCAGGTACTGCTGTAAGTATCTAACATGCATTAACCTAAGTTGTCACAACAACCCAGTAAGGTAGGTTCTGTTTAAGTAATTTGCTCCAAATCACACATCTGGCAAGCTGTGGAGCCAGGATCTGAACCCAAACAGACAGCTCCGAGTCCATGCTTCATAGTTTTTTAGTCTTGTGAGCTTCAGTTTCCTCAATGGGAAAATGAGAATAACAATCCTACTGTCATCTCACAGGGTCACAGCAAGAATTTAATACGATAATAAATCCAAACTGCACTGCAACTGTACAAATTTGAAGGATGATCGTTATTAAGCTACTTAACCAAAGTGC
>NW_007728192.1:40783-41640 GCF_000696425.1 Galeopterus variegatus | reverse complement strand
ACTGCACTGCAACTGTACAAATTTGAAGGATGATCGTTATTAAGCTACTTAACCAAAGTGCGCCCATAACTGTATAATGAACAATGAAATGGGGTATGGCCGAAGTAGTGTCACTAAAGATGTGAAGTTATGAGCATTCTAGATGCCAAATGCCAACAAAAATATTTTTCCAGTGAACCTCAATATGTCAATATTATTACTTGAAAGAGAAATTGAAAACAATTTATCAACTTTTGAAAGAATTATTTGAACATTTAAAATTCTTTTCTCTGTTAGGAGTAATATATTGTTTTGGTTGTACGAAAAGTCCTTCTCACAAGGTCAGAGAGGACATGTTTAAATGCACAGGCAAAAGTATGTCCTGTCCTCTGAATGGCAAATACACATATTGGGGTGAATTTATTTTGCCTGCTGGGCCAGTGCAATTACCTATTGATTTTTAGGAAGAAAAAATACAGTGACATATACAAACTTTGCTCTTTAATTTCTGAACAGAATTATAGTCTAAATGGAAGAATGACATTGTTTTTCAGTTAGCACCTTTCTGAGGCAAGGCCAAGGATTCTCTTAATTACTTGTGCATAATTGGTGCTCAGTAAACATTTTTGGATTAAAAGCTTAACCCTGTATAAATAGTTCCTGCTTCATTAGACAAATTCGTGTTGCATTCCTGATCAAGCATCTGATAGGCAATGGAAAAAAATACAACAACTCTAAACCTTTATACCATTCATAATTGTAAACTTATATTCTAACACCAATGGGAATCACCAGGTTGCAGTTTCCAAAATTATATAAGAAATCTCAGGGCCGGCCCGGTGGCGCACTGGATAGTGCGCCGCTTGGGAGGTGCGGCA
>NW_007728192.1:37911-39920 GCF_000696425.1 Galeopterus variegatus | reverse complement strand
AAAAAAAAAAAAAAAAAAAAAAAAAAAAAGAAATCTCAATGTCCTGTGACAGGTATGCACAGAATTCAAAACTATTATTTCCACTGGCGTTGAAATTGCTTCAAGCTTAACAAGAAATGTTAAATTAAATAATGGTTTCCTTGCCTCTTAGCATTTATAAAGGCACTAGACTTTGCTTTGGAGAGACTAATTTTCTTAAAAAAGTAGAGAAAGAGAGATAGGGAGGCGGGGGCGGAGGGAGAGAGAGAGGTGAAAGGAAGACAGAGAAAGAGAAGAAAAGGAAAAGAAAGCATCTAGGAATGTTAAAAATAAAGCTTCCCCCATACATTGTTGGTAAAAGTCACTGTATCTAGCAAAATGATGGACAGAAACATTTTTGAATCAACCTCAGAACTGCATTACACTTGGGAATCCTCTTTCTCAAATAGTTTTGTAACAGATAAAAACCATATTAAAGATATTTGTTATGAAGAAGCAGGTAGTTTATTTGAGTATCTCTTTTCTATTATTTTAATGCAATATGTATGGGTCTTCAAAAAGTTCATGGAAAGATTTGTATTATCTTTTAATTCTACTTTTCCATGAACTTTTTGAAATACCCTTGTATATGTTTCTATAAAGTTCCCAGGAGGCACTTCATTCAAATTTTTCAAGGTTCTATGAAAAAAAATTAATGTGAATTTGTGCCCAAATCATTGAATAACGTAGTCATCATAACTCCTATAAATGTAGTTTCAAAATCAGAGTATACCACTCTATTTCAGAACTCTCTATAAAAAGTTAACTTCGTTTTGGAACACAATTTTTGATAAGAAATTTTAAAAAGAAGATTTATGTATCTCATTCAAAAGTTTCAAATATGTCTATGAAAACTTTTTTATTGCTTAGAGAAATATTTGCTAACTATGATACTAGGGGATCACAAAATGTTTTGTTTACAGCTTCTTTGAAATATTCTAGTCAGATGAATTTGGCAGCCACACAGTGATCTAGTTAGTGCATTGCTAGTCAAATGAGGTCCAAGAATGTACTTCTTGTCTGTGAAGTTTTTACTACTGGACTACAACAAGATAATCAGAAACTTGGCCAGAATGTATGTTAACTATACCAGTAGGTTGACGCTTTTTTTTTTCAGTAGCATAAATTTCTCAGTAAAGGAAGCAGTATGTTCATTAATATTCTGGGGCAAGTTCTTTTACCTCCTTGAGAATCAGTAACAGGTTATAGACTGGCTACTCTGAGTAGCATTGCTCTAGTTCATTTTTAAGTACAAAGCTTAATGTGATGCTTAAAATCTTAGGTCTGGAAGCAGGCAGACCTGAGTTTGAATCCTGGCTGAGCAAGTCAATAGTCAAATGGCCTGAAAGAAGGAAATAGATGCCTATCATGGAGACAGCTGGCTTGGCAGAATGGACAGGACAGAGTAAAGAGCCAACATTTAAGATCAGAACATCTGGGAAATGAAACATTTAAGATCAGAACATCTGGGAAATGAACGTTGATCCTAACTTTTAGAGGCTGCTCACCTTGAGGCAAATGAGATATTAAATGAGAAAACATGCATCTATTACACGCACACACACACACACACACACACACACACACACACTGCATAGGGATTGCTGCAGAGAAAGTATTTCGTCTATTCAGTCATTACTGATTGTTTGACATAGTAGATTTGTTTTTATATAGAAATATTTTTCAAATTCTGAAATCTGGTAATCCAAATATTTTAGTCAATATTTGCATTGATATCTTATGGCTCTTCACCACTGGTTTTACTAACTTGACCAAATCATTAATGAATACGGGAATCCCCCAAAGTCCCGCCATAGCTAAGATACTTTTAGAGTTGCATCAATATTCTTTTTTTTTTTTTTTCCTTTTTGTCTTTTCTCGTGTCCGGCAACGGATCGCAACCCTCAGTGTCGCGCCCGTACCGGACCGGGACCGGCAACGGGATCGCAACCCTCGGTGTCGCACCCGCACCCCGCTCAGCCAGTGAGCGG
>NW_007728192.1:24390-36962 GCF_000696425.1 Galeopterus variegatus | reverse complement strand
GAACGGGTTCGCTACCCTTGGGGTTGCCCCCGGTCCCCGCGCAGCCTGTGAGCGGGAACCGGTCTGTATGTGGGATCCGAACCCTCGGCGGGAGCGCCGCCGGGCTCCCAAGTGGCGCACTGTAGCAGTGCGCCATTGGGCCGGCCCCATCAATATTCTTTAAATCATGGCTAAATCCAGTTAATCCCAATATGACTCATGACACGTTTATGTAGCCATTGCCATTTTTGTAGCATTTAATCATTTGGTTGACATAGTTTCGAGCAAAGACTGTAAAAAGAAAAACTGAATGGAAAAGCAAGCATTAATTTGGGGGTTACTCATCTCTGCCTATCTACCTCACTCATAAACCAGGTTCTGAGTAGGCAAGTAGGTGAAGGAAAACTCTCATTAGTATTTTTTCCCCAAACCGCATTTTATAGAAATTTATAAAATAACCATTAATTACTAAGTCTTACACAGAACTTTACACTGACAGCTGGGCCCAGGACTATGTTTAAAAGGTGCATGAAAATCAATCAGTTATGTCTACTAGTGCAGACATATCCCCTCCGAAAGTGTACGAACATAATTTGTGCAAGCTCTTGTCCTTCCTTGCACGTATGTTGTTCATGCTCAGTGACTGCACACACATTGTTCGTGTGCTGACGCTACTGGGCTAACTTAAAGGTATTTGGTTCCTTCTCACATTTCTTCTTCTCACTGTAATTGCCTCCTAACTATCTTGTCCTGCCTCCAAGATTATCGCCCTGCAATTTATCCTCCAAGGCTACCGGAATGAATTTTCTAAACTGCCAATCGGATCGCGTCACTTCCTGTTACAATTGCCTCCTAACTATCTTGTCCTGCCTCCAAGATTATCGCCCTGCAATTTATCCTCCAAGACTACCGGAATGAATTTTCTAAACTGCCAATCGGATCGCGTCACTTCCTGTTACCATTTTCTCACTCAGTCTAACTGAACTACAGTATTTGCAACTCCTTACCTGTTCTAACCTCTGCTCAGTGGTCCTCCCTCAGCAAAAAATATCCTCCCGTTCCTCCATGCATTATCTGGCAAATTCTTACTGCATGGTTACTTTACACCAGAGGCTTTCCCTGCTGGCCTCCTCAAGCTGAGAACTCTTGTGGTACCAGCTCTTACTTCTCAGGTGACTTGCAAATCCTGTAACAAAATGATCAGTAATAAAATGATCGGTATTCCTTTCTGAACCTCCCATTAAACTGTGAGCTCCCCAACGGCATGTAGGCTTTTCCTCTTTGACTTTCTAATTTCAATGCCTATTACAGACCTAGCCCATAACACGTGTTCAATTGATGACGAATGACCAAACAGTAAAAGTGCTGAGCCTAAACTGCACACCTACACATCTAAAAAGTATCCACACAAAATGTAAAATATTCCCTCTCTGGAATCGTTAACTTCCAAAGCCTAAAGTAGCCATTACTTATTCATCCACAATTCCAGGTAGTTTTAATGGCAAGGGAGCAGAGTGGACGGACGCAGTATTTAGCACCAGTCCAGGGAAGTTTATTTGCTAAGTCTTTACACTGCATCTTAAACAGTGTTCACATCAACTTGGTTTCCTGGCTGTATTGTTTCACACCAGGAAGTACACATGCATCATGTGTGGGCACGACCCATAAATAGCTCACATTGCTAAGTAGCCCTGTACATTAAAGAAAAGGCTGTGTTATTTTTTAAAGGTCATAATAATAAAAATAGTGATCTAGTTTTCAGGCACTTAAAGTTATCCATTTAGTTGCACTAGGCTTTTTCCGTGACTCGGAATGTGAATTTTAATTTTAGCTGTTTGCTTAATAGTGTCTGAGTTTCAGTGGTCACAGCTTGACTTTGGGGTTAGTATCTGGCCTACGTAGCTGAATAGTGCAGTTTGCTGCTTCCCCCCGCATCTCTCCCATAAGGCACCGGACCAGTAACACTAAAGACTAGAGATAATACAAATAGCATTTATGTAAGTTGCCTTCTGACAATCAGGGGCATCACAGCCACAAATATACAGGAAGTGCAACTGAGCTGGAGTTTGGACACCAGAAGGGAAGAGGGACAGGGTTAGTCCCTTGTGTTGGTTCTATGATGGAGCAAGCTGGTGGTTGAAAAGACATAAGTGCTCGACCAGTCATTAGCCTTCCTGTGGCATCTGAGTGTGCTCCTGAGAAGGCCGGGCTCTTTCTACTCTCCTAAGAATCTGTGACCGTAAAGACCAGATATTTGGACTAGTGTCAGCTTTGGCCTTAAAGAGACATGTGAGTATTTTCCCAATGAAGACTGAAGCAAAGTGTACAATTTGTTCTCTCTTACCTCTGTAATTATAGGGGACTCACATTTCCCATCTGGTACAACACAAGGTCAATTTTGGATTGCATTTCTCCCTGTGTCACAAAAGATTAGAAAATGCATAGTATGTATCAGAGAATTATGCTAATTATTTTCTAGGCAATATTAGGAGAGATCAACCCATGTTCTCAATTTTATATCTGTGAATACCCTACAGATCTCTACTTCTCAAAATAAACGGCTTCTCCTCCTGGGGCAAATCCTGTTTCTAATGCACTTGTCTGTCCCTGCTCTTCTTTCCTCTCTAACAACCACAGGGAAAACTTTTCTCCTTGGTAGAAACTAAGAGATTTGGCTCCCAAGGAAGTTTGCTTAAAGATTGTAGATAAAGAAATGCAAACAGTCACATTTCTCTCACACAGAAATAGACTTTCCTGGAAAATGGCTTTAGCACTTTGCAGGTGAACTACATGCTGACTGCTCCCTTTCACTCATCAAGAACTGCACTTGTCATGGCAAAGCCAGAAAGGACTCTCTTTGGCTCATTAGTTTTCCTTTCACTGCCTCATATTTAGTGACATGTTACATCTTTTTTTTTTTTTTTTCCTTTTTGTCATTTTTCGGGACCGGCAACGGATCGCAACCCTCAGTGTCGCGCCCATACCGGGACCGGCAACGGGATCGCAACCCTCGACATTGCACCCGCACCTCACTCAGCCAGTGAGCGGCCGGTCTGTATGTGGGATCCGAACCCTCGGCGGGAGCGTCGCCGCACTCCCAAGCGGCGCACTGTAGCAGTGCGCCACCAGGCCGGCCCGACATGTTACATCTTTTAGACTATCCGTATTTGTGGGGCTCAAAGATATTTGCCTTTTAAAAAGAGGTTTGAGTGTGAATGACTTTTCTGGCCAAGTTCTGGAAAAGCCCTGTTCCCTTGGTTTGTCCCCTCCTTAGGGGACTGAAACCAGGCTTCCCTGCCCTGTGCTGTCATTCTTTCTTTCCAGACGCTACTTTATGAAGAAAAGCAGGGTGGAAATAAACTTTTTCTAAACTTAAAAAAAGGACAGGAAAGCCCTCCAGAGTCTCAAGTACAAAACAAAATAAAACTGTGATATTAGCTGTGAGGACAGCTTGTTCTTCCTCTGGACCCGGCCAGTGGAAGGGGAGGGTCATGCCCCAGGAGGAGGCACGAGGCACCTGCCAGTCAGTACTGGGAATGCTGGAACCACAATGCAGACCTAGGGCCCATTAACAGGCACATAGATAAGAACAGCTGCAATAGTTTTATTCACTGCTTATAATAGTATTCTCAAGGACGTGTCCCTGGACCACCTCCATCAGAACCACTGGGAAAGTTTTTTTAGAAGTCCCTGCTGCTGAATCAGAATCTCTGAGGATGGAGCCAGGGAGCTGTACTTTTCATAACCACCCAAGAGAGTCTCATGAACACTCTTGTGCTAAATCCCTGCTCATACAAGGGGTACCATATCGTATTAGACTTTTAGTTATTTAAAGTAAGCTGGTATAATTTCTCTCTGAGGAAGACATCTTGTAGCATTGGGGTTTGAAACACTGACAGTGCATTTACCCAATTCCCCTCAAAATATCTGTTTGTAGTCATTGGACATTTGGGTTATTTTGTCTTGAGCCTTTTTTTTATTTTTGTTAGACTTTATGCAAAAAACAAACTAGAAAAAGAGGCTAGTTTGTTTAGGGAGAATTGAATGGCAACACTGAATTGATCTAGAGATAACAAATCAGAAAACTTAAATAACAAATTTACTGGGTTATCAGCTAGCAATCAAATCCTCAAGTCGGTTCTTAAACATAAGTGAAGCTAATCGTTGACTATTCAACCATCACCCTTGATTCAATAGGACTTATCCATTTGGGTTAAATGATTACCAAATCCTCAAGTCGGTTCTTAAACATAAGTGAAGCTAATCGTTGACTATTCAACCATCACCTTGATTCAATAGGACTTATCCATTTGGGTTAAATGATTACATAGGCACTAAAATAGACATTACTGTAACAAAAGAAAAAAATCAGATATGAAATGATTAATTAGCACTTTAAATATGGGCTCTCTCTTTGATATTTAAATTTGTTTTGTTCTCTTTTTTGATCTGAAGAATGGTAGGCAAGCAGAGAATTTCTAATAAATATTGGAAACTGAATATCTTGTCCCAAATTTAGTTCACCTTGAAAGTCTTCATCCACAAAGTCACAGATGGCTTAGGAACCACTGGTTTCTCCTTTTGTAAGTAAAAAAAATTAATTCATTTGTAGGACCCAAATCTCTAAAAGTTTTGTTGACTAACCTGTCACTGAACTTTGTGTAATAGTAGGGCATGTTCTGGAGAAGGCAGACAGCCTTCTCCCTTTGTTTAGTACTCTTTAAAAGTGATCTTGTTTTATACCACTTAAGATTTTTCAAAAGTGAACATTTTTATAAACTAAGTAGGCAGTTGAATAAAACCATATGATATGATTCGAACCAGCTGACAACAAGAACTATAGTCTCCAACAACCTACTGCTTGTTCTACAAGACACCAATTATTTTTTGCCAATTTTGTTGGTTGGCATCATATAGACACAGCTGAGGTTCAAAACACTAAAACAATACCAATCAGATCTTAGGAATTCAACATAAGAAATATGGTCTGTGAATATTTTCTCCTCCTGCCTCTTTTTCCACTTGAGCCCATAAAAAAGGAGCTTTCTCTTTTGGAAAGATAACTGAAGCTTGATCCCTTCTCTCCATGGTTCTCCTGTGGGAGAAACAGTTTATGAGGCTGGAGAGATAAGGAGAGGAAACCTAGGTCTGGAGTCTTTTTCAAAATGGCTCTTAAATGCTCTTCCTTGTCCCCTGCACATGCAGTGGGCAGGTTTTGTAGGTTGGAGGAAAGAATGAGCAAGCCTATTTGACCATAGATCTACTTCTTGTTCTTACTTTCCAGAGAATTCAATCACTAATAAAAGTGACTCTTTAAAAACTCTATCTGTGTGACCTGTCTCTTCTACAATGGTTCAGAATTAGGGAGAGAAAGATGGGTATGGATTAAATCTCCCCCCAGACCATCCTACCCTCACCCTCACCTGCTGAAATACAAGAGGATTCTTACTTTAGCACCCATTACAGGAGATTTAAATGTGAGTCACTTAGTTTTCCTCCCTCATTGAGATGAGTAACAGTCTGGCCAATTTCATTAATTAGCCAACACACTAAGTAGTTTTTGAGTAATTTTTTTAAGCACAATACTGCACTACATGCTGAGAAAAAGAAAAGTCAATCTAGACTATTACAGACCTATTCCTTCTTCCCTAGGACCAGGAAAACAAGCCCAAGTGCATAAACAACTAGGGGAGCAGAAAGTATATTATAAACTAGAATACAGACTTAATCAAGTATGATATAGACATATGGCTTTGGAGCTGATGTGAAAATAATAAACACACAACATTGTGAAAATCCAAAAAGATTTAACAAATGCTGATTGTTCTTGAGTGATTTATGAAAAAAAGTAATTCAAGATTTTTTTTTTAGTCTATGTTAGCTGGGTCTGAAGGTAAAATAGACATTTAAAATGCAGTTTTTACCCTTTAGTAGTTTATAGTTTATCAGTGGAGATTAGATATGAGCAACAAGTATCAATAATACCTATAATAAACTTTCTTGCCTCACCAAACTAGAACACCACTCTTTGATATATGAGGCACTACTTTTTCTTTATATAAATATATTAGGCTATTAATTTTATAATTATTTGTTTAATGTCTCACTCCCCTATTAGAAAGTGAGCTTGCTTACAGTAGGGACCATAACTCTCCAGTCTTCCACTGTATTCCTAGTATAGTGTTTTATAAACAGTGGATACTCAATAAATTCATTTAAATTATTTAATTAGTAATAAGTAAACATGTATTTTTGCTATTATTAGATTACATATACATTATAGTATAGTATAGTGTATTTATTTGGGGCTTCATTGTGTCTCCCTCAAAATTCATACACTGAAATCTGAACCTGCAGTACCTCAGAATGTGACTTTATCTGAAATAGGTTGTTTACAGAGTTAACACAGATAGTTACAGATAGGTGTTACATGGTGTTTACTCTAATTAAAATGAGGTCACTAGGGTGGGTACTAATCCAATATGACTAGTGTATTTATACAAGGGGGAGATTTGGAGACATTCTCAGGGAGAATGTCATGTGAACATGAAAGCAGAGATCAGGGTGATGCTTCTATAAGCCAAGGAACACCAAAGGTTGCCAGCAAACCACAGAAGCGAGGGGAGAAACCTGAAACAGATGCTTCCTCACAGGCCTCAGAAGGAAGCAGCTCTGCCAGTACCTTGATTTTGGACTCAGCCTCCAGAACTGTAAGAAAATTAGTTTTTTTTTTCTTGTTTAAGCCACTCCGTTTGTGGTATTTTGTCATGGCAGTTCTAGCAAACTAATACCTGTGGACTTTAAGCCTCTTAATTGAATGGGTGGTAAATGATAGCTATATTTTTTATTATAGCTCATTTAGTGTAAGAATTTATAGTGTTATAACATAATTTAACTTTTAATAAATCATGAGGTCCTAGAGACAGAAAAGACACAGGATTTCTCCTTTACCCTATATTTAGCCATAATTCACAGAAATCCACCCACAAAAAATGCTGTTTATCTTTAATGTGTTTTACAGAAATTATAGCTCATTTAGTGTAAGAATTTATAGTGTTATAACATAATTTAACTTTTAATAAATCGTGAGGTCCTAGAGACAGAAAAGACACAGGATTTCTCCTTTACCCTATATTTAGCCATAATTCACAGAAATCCATCCACAAAAAATGCTGTTTATCTTTAATGTGTTTTACAGATAAAAGGAAGAAAAAAGTCAGTGTTTATATATCAATCATGTGCGTGGTATGTGCTATGAATGGCAAGCCATTTATTCAGCAAATACATATTGAGTGCCCAGTATATGCCAGGTATTGTACTAGCCACTGAGAATAGAGTAGTGAACAAGGCAGATATCATCTCTCTTTTCATGGAACATAGAGTGTAATGATGAAATCAAACCATGAATATGCAAATATAAAAATAAATATATTATCACATTTTCATAAATTTTGAAAAGAAAATATTTAGTGGGCTATAATAGAATGTTACAAGAACCTAATTAGGACTTGGGAGTCAATCAAGGTATGCTTGAGATTGTAACATTTAACTTGCAAAGGTTCAATAGAAGTCAGTCAGGTGAAAGATTTTATTCCAGAAAAGTCCTTAAGGCAATGAGAGCATATGATAAGATTTTTGTTTTTAAGAGATTTTCTAGCTATTAAAATAAGAAAAGATTGAAAATGGACAAGAAAAGAAGTAGGGATATCAAGTTAGGACTCTCTCAACGTTTCCAAACAAAGGTGATGTCCTGGACGAGGATGGTGGCAGTGGTGACACAAGGAAGTCAAAGAATTCCGGACGTATTTTTGAGGTAAAATCAACATCATTTTTATATGGGGAGGGAGAAAGAGGGACATAGAAAGGATGATATCAAAATTCTAGTAGAAGAAATAGAAGGCATGGAGGGCCCATTTACTGAGATAGGAAGCACTGAAGGAGGAATAGATTTTTTAGATGAAACTTTTACTTCATCTTCTATTTTGTTTTATTTTGCTTTATCTTATGCCAGACATTATCTAAGACACAAAGATTAACGTTTTTGGACCAGACTTTTAACGGGGGAAACAAACACAAAACAGAAATTGTAATTCAATGTAGAAATTACAATATTAGAGAGATATTCAAGAAATATTTTGGAGACCCAGAGAAGGCTACTTGTATTAGGCCGGAAGTGGGAGTGAGAATGAGAGAAATTTCTTTAGCTAACGTTGCATCTGAGTTGAGGTTTAAAGTACATGCTTAGGAATTCAATAAGTAAAAGGATCCGCACTAGGACTAGAGGAGATAAAGACAGGGGATCGAACCCCCGGCATGATTAATAAAATACACAATATTCTGTGGCTTGGAAAAGAATGTAAAGTACTATACCATGAAGGTCTTGTAAGGAATATTAAAGAGCTTGGTGTTTATCACATAATGGATGGTAAGGGAACATGGCTAGGTTCTCATTTCAGAAATGGCATTGTCAAATACCCGCTTTTATTTGTTTATTTATTTATTTATTTATTTGGCAGCTGGCTGGTATGGGGATCCAAACCTGTGACCTTTGTATTACCAGCACCACACTCTCCCAAGTGAGCTAACAGGCCAACCCCTCAAATATCCAATTTTAGACATATCATTTTGTTAGCTGTTGAGAATGAACTTGAGGGCAATAAGTCTGGAGAAAGGAAAACCAATTCAGACCTGATTGAAGCAGTCCAGTAGAGAGAGTCCCAATTTGGTTAATGGCTGTTCATATAGAGAGGAGCAAATGGACTGGAAAACTAATCAAAAAGTAAAATTAATAGGAAATGTTGATGCAAAGATGTGGTAAATTTGAAGATCAAAGAAGATTGAGGAGTTGAGGATGAGCCCAGTTTCTAGCTTGGGTTGCTTGATAGCAGTTGCAAGAAGAGGGCCAAACAGGGAAAAAGGATATGAAAACTCAATGTTCACTTTTGATTCTGTAGCTCTATATGGGCTAGCACTAAAAATAGAATCTGATATCAGTGCTTTTCCAAAGAGTAGCCTTGAAAATGCCACTTGCCCATTGTCAAGGTTCAGTCAAGACTCGTAGTGAATAAGAAAGCAGAGTTTCTTTATCGTTTCTCATTTTCACATATTTTTATGGGAGCAGACAGGTTGATAAAATTCTGTAGGTGGTTAAATTTTTGACACTTCTGTAAAAGATTGAGGGAGCTCATTATGTGTGACTCATCAACAAAGTTACAAGGTTGATATATAACAGGAGCTGTCTTTATCTGTGAAAGAGAAGGACGACTGTAGGGGAAAATAGCATTGTGTTTTAATATGTTCTTTTCCCTAGCAAGAAGACTTTGGCTGTCCTACCACCTAATTCAGTCAAAAAACAGATATTTTTTCTCTACAGCAGATAGATCACATCCCAAGTTCATTCCTTGGTGCAGAAGAGTTTTGTTTTCATAAAGAGATTCTGGATAAGCAGACCACAACTCAAAGACAGATGGTCTATGGTCCAGATAGATTTATAGAGTTTTGTCTTTAGAGAAAAGAGAGAGACTGTTGATGCAGACCTTATGATGGGCAAATACAAGTAAAAACTTAAAATAAAAAAATGATGTAAGTTCAAGCCTAATTCTGTCTTCTGCAATTACTGTCCAACAAATCCAGAATGTTTCTAGAAAAATATAGAATACAACTTCAAATGAAATACTTTGTGACTTTTATATATATGAGATATGTGTTTTTGTAAAGCACAGTGCTTTAAAACCAATCCACCTTATGAATAATTGATTTATGTAAAAAAAAATTAAAATTGTGATGATTCTAGAATATCAAAAATAAAATATTTTCTAAATATGCCAAGAACCTATTCTGTTTTAAATATGTACCTCATTAATTAAATAGGTTTACATAATATAAAAGATGCCTTGGATTTTTCAAGAGGGAGGTAATTGAAATTATTTTTTGTTCCACCAAGAAACAAGAAGGTGAATTAAGATTTATTCTAGTTCACTACTTATCGGAATTTGTTAATGAGGAACTGCTTATTAAAAAAAAAAATTCAGTATCTAAATCTTTCCCAAGAGCAATATTCAGTCAGTAGATATGAATAATGGCACTGGCATTCTTACTTCTGGCTTTACTGAGCAAGCCGCAGTACACATATTCTCCAGTTCTTCGTGGGTGGCTGCCAAGAAGAGACATACACTGCACTGACAAGATTGCATGCAAACGACCTGGCACTGAGGCTGTTTGTACTGCTGCTGTACACAAGCAACTTGTTAAAGAGTTTCCAACTCTACTTTTGGTACTAACTAAACTTTTAGTCGTAGGGCTTTGTTGTTTTGTAATTTTGTTGCTGCTGTTATTGTTTTATTTTGTATGTTTATTTGCTTATTGTTTTTGCTAAGTTTGGAATATCTTCCATCTGGAATGGCAGAATAACAGAACATATGGCCATTTCTTTTGGGGGGCAGGGAGTTTAGTAGTCACTTATGGTCTATCAGTTCACATTTAATCTACTTTTTAAAAATAAGTAGTCTTTTCTTGGTACCTAGTGGGATGTGTGGAGCGATGCTGCCTGAAGCTTTGCACTGGGTGGCCAGTCCTGCCTTCAGGGAGCTGCCTCCCTCCAGCATCCCTCCCATCCTGCGGCATTCCTTCCTCATTCCCTTCCTCTGTCTCTGTGGCAGGCTCAGCCCTAGCTCCTGGGAAGGGAGGGCATAGGGATGTCCCTGGCCTCATAATCTGGGGTCTCTTCAGTCAGTATTGCTTTAGACTCGGGTGGTTTTGGCCCTGTCCTGGGTCCCCAGGGCCCTCCACAGTTTGGAGTGCCTTCCCCAAATTTCTCCTAGTCCCTATTCAGTACCTGGGACCAGCCAGGGCTGGCAGGGAGGGCATAGGGATGTCCCTGGCCTCATAATCTGGGGTCTCTTCAGTCAGTATTGCTTTAGACCCGGGTGGTTTTGGCCCTGTCCTGGGTCCCCAGGGCCCTCCACAGTTTGGAGTGCCTTCCCCAAATTTCTCCTAGTCCCTACTCAGTACCCGGGACCAGCCAGGGCTGGCAGGCGTGTCCAGGTGGGGGCTCCCCAAGCCTAAACAGGGACCCATGAGGGCCCTGGTGGTCAATGTTTCTCTCCATTGGCACTGTCTGACCTTGTACCTTGTGTGCAAAATTGAACTCATACCTCAGGAGCTCTGATATGCAGGCCAATGGCCACAATTAATATAATTGTAATAAATCAATTGTAATAAATTGTTAATAATACCCAATATCACTAGAGCACTTACTAGGCACTGAAAAGTAATTTATATGCACTATCTCACCTCAACTTCAACAAAATAAGGAAGGTGATACTCAGAAATAAATTGTATGTCTTTGTAAATAGCCATAAAATTTTTCAGGAATATTATGAAGAAGTGGAATTATCTCAATTTTCTGCTCTGGACATTCAAGAGACTTAATATATCTTCTGCTATTAGCTGTCTCATCTAGCAAGTTATGGGCCATCATTTATAGTGGAGCTCATTGGAAGCTGATTTTACTTTGGAATTCATACCTTATTTTAAATTTGTCAGCCAGAAATAGGAAATAATAGTTATAAGAGTATATGCTCCTGTATTCATAAGAAGGAGGATGCTGGTAAACATGAACACCTCTGAATTAGAAAACAGGCTTAAAAGATGAGGCTGTGGTTCCAACAAAAGATCCTTTTTCCTTGGGATACTCAATTAAAATCTCATGTCCCATGTTAGTAAGTATCCCTCAGACAGAGACTCAGAAACTCCCCTTCTTCAGTCAAGTAACTCCACATTTAAACCTGACAACAAATACCCCAATGCACCAGATCCCAAAGATGGTGGTAGCTGATCCCAGGCAGACAAAGACGGTCTTAGGAAAAGTATGCTCTGCCTTTTAAACTGAGGAGATAGACCCGAGATGGAATTCCTGTATCACCTTTTGTCTTACAGATAAGACAAAAAACACAGGGGGGTTTTGATCACTTCCCAGTAGAAACTTCAGGGAACTTCAGGTTTGCCCAGGGATTTCCAAATCCCGTCCAAACAATGTCTCTATAATTCCATAGCCTGCTCCTTTCTATACTGCCCATTCTATCTTGGGTTTGGTTCCTGTCATTTTAAGGTACAGTTATTTTTCCTACATCTTGTGAACTTAACGCACAAAACCAGAAGACTCTAGCAAGAGGGAAACAGAAAAACTGGTTTCAGGCCTCAAATTTTCTAGCCTATGCAGGTCCTAGTTGGCCTTGGAGAAGCAAGAAGTCAACCCGACAGAGAGCAGTAGTTATTTCTGCCCTAAAGTAGTTTGAAGGAAACAAGTCTAGCTAATAAACTCTTGGTGTGTAACCTGGTTTTCTGTGGTAAAGGCTGAGGTAAAATTACTGTAATTAAGAGTTAAACTAGGGCCGGCCCCGTGGCGCACTCGGGAGAGTGCAGCACTTGGGAGCACAGCGGCGCTCTCCCGCAGCGGGTTCGGATCCTATATAGGGATGGCCGGTGCACTCACTGGCTGAGCGCAGTGCGGGCGACACCAAGCCAAGGGTTGCGATCCCCTTACCGGTCATGAAAAAGACAAAAAAAAACCCAAAAAAAACAAAAAAAACGAG
>NW_007728192.1:0-23974 GCF_000696425.1 Galeopterus variegatus | reverse complement strand
GCTCAGCCAGTGAGCAGGAACCGGTCCGTATGTGGGATCCGAACCCTCGGGCGAGAGCGCCGCCGCGCCTCCCAAGCGGCGCACTATCCAGTGCGCCACCGGGCCAGCCCCCCTCTGTTGCTTTTGATAAAGAGGAATGATGTTTCTCCTCTATGCTGGGAGAAAGTGGCTTTTTCTTGTGGTGTGGGAACTAGGTATCCCTTATTTAGCTCCAGAATAAAGATGGTTCTGGGGGAGGGGAAGGTTGTCACCATCTGTGAATAGTTCCCTCATGTGGTCCTGGCCAACCAGCCAAAGATTCCTTTAGTGGATTCCGAACTTTCTAGTTTACTTCAGAATCATCCAGGGAGCTTTTAAAAGATGCAAAGTCTTTGGCCATCCCCCAAAATCTAATTCTGTAGTTCTGGTCTCAGACTCAGAAACCTGCATTTTAAACCAGCATGTCCTTGTGACTTTTGTGCAGGCAGAGGCAACTCACATTCTGAGGGTAACTACATCAAGTTATCACCTGGAAGTTGCCTTCTTGATAACCCAAGGAAAACCCACTAAGCGTGTGATGAGCAAACAGAGACCATGTATGTAAGAAAGGCAAATAATGGACAGAAGAATGAAAATTCATAATTTATCCTAGAGTTTGATTGTAATACATTCCTGCCTTTCAATTTCAATAGTTATTTTGCCGAGGCTCTCATACAAAGTATTACAAAATGGAGGGCTTCAACAACAGAAATTGTCTCACAGTTCTGCAGGCTGAAGTCTGAGATCAAGGTGTTGCTGGGGCTGGTTCCTTCCGAGGGCTGTGAGGGAGACTGTCCCATGCCCCTCCTCTAGTTTCTGCTACCCTCAGGCATTCCTTGGCTTGCAGACGGCATTCTCCCTGTGCCTTCCCATCTTCTCCCCTCTATATGGGTTTGTCTGTACGCACTGTCTGTGCAGTGGGATCTCATTGCACTTTGGATTTGAATTCCCTAAGGGTTAATAATGTTGAGGAATTTTTTTCTTTATGTTCTCATGGACCATTCATTATAAAGTGTTCAAGTCTTTCACCCAATTTTTAAATATAGAGTTTATCTTTAGAGTAGTTTTTGGCTCACAGCAAAATAAAGCAGAAAGTAGAGTTCCCACATATCCCTTCCCCTCTCCCCTGCCTGACACATAGCCTCTCCCACCATTAACGTTCCACACTAGCTTGGTACGTTGGTAAAAATCAATGAACCAATGTTGTTATATTATTGTCAACCAAAATCCATAGTTTACATTAGGGTTCACTCCGGTGTTCTATGGGTTTTATCAAATATATGATAATGTGTATCTGCCATTATAGTGTCATACAGAATATGTTGGTAAAAATCAATGAACCAATGTTGTTATATTATTGTCAACCAAAATCCATAGTTTACATTAGGGTTCACTCCGGTGCTCTATGGGTTTTATCAAATATATGATAATGTGTATCTGCCATTATAGTGTCATACAGAATATTCTCACTGCCGTAAAAATTCCTTACTGCTCCACCTATTCTTTTTGCGTTCTCCTAAATCCCTGGAAACCATTGATCTTTTTACTGTCTCCGTAGTTTTACTTTTCTCAGAATGTCGTATAGTTGGAATCATACAGTACATAGCCACTTCAGATTGGCTTCTTTCACTTAGTAATATGCATTTAAGTCTTCTGCATGTCTTTTGTAGCTTGATAGCTCCTTTTTTTTTTAAGCACTGAATAATATGCCATTGTCTAGATGTACCACAGTTTGTTTATCCATTCACCTCTTGGAAAACATCTTGGTTGCTTCCATGGTTTGGCAATTATGAATAAAGTTGCTATAAACATTCATGCACAGATTTTGGGGTGGACATAAGCTTTTGGCTCATTTAGTTTTACTTATTTTTTAAATTAGGTTGTTTGGTGTTCTTTTTACTTAGTCTTGCCTAGAAAAAAATTTAACTTGAGTAAAAAGCTTTTCTTTCTGTTTAACCTGGTAAGAAAAACAGTGATTACTAAAAGTAAATTTTGATGAAGAATTTAAACTTTAACATAATTGCTGTAAAATATCATCAGATTATTTCTAATTACAACTAATAAATTAAGGATGGCAGCTTAGGTGTATAGATAATATAGTACTGGGATCCTTTCAGTCTTCTGATGAAATGTGACAAATCTTTCCATACCATACAGCCTAAAGTGTAATTTCTACTTACTGGACTTTGGAAACTCAATATACAATTTTTAAAATGTCAAAGCTCACATTCTCCTGCTAATGAAAGTACTGCTGAAACAACTTTACCTCCACAGTTCACCCACTGTGAGGTTCTCTGAACATCACAATGCTAGATCTTTGTACAGACTAAGGGAGAGTTGGGCTGGAATATGCCCATAATTATTTGGTAATAGAGGCTAATCAATGAGTTTTCCCTCGAGTCACTGAAACATAATTTATCCAGAGGAATAAACTCTTGAGAGTGGAGAAATCATAACTTTCTAATCTCTGAGTCTTAATTCCTAGTCTTCGCTCATCATTCCCCACCTTACAGAATGCTATTATGCATGTGCTGGTAGCTAAACGTTCATGACAGACTGGTCATATTCATAATAGTGACCCATGTAGAAACCTGGCCTACCAGCATAATAAAACACTATTATTAGATTTACTTTTCTGGGCCGGCCCGGTGGCGCACTGCTACAGTGCGCCGCTTGGGAGCGTGGCGGCGCTCCCACCGAGAGTTTGGATCCCACATACAGACCGGTTCCCGCTCGCTGGCTGAGCGAGGTGTGGGCGCAGCACCGAGGGTTGCGATCCCGTTGCCAGTCCCGGTCCGGTACGGGTGCGACACTGAGGGTTGCGATCTGTTGCCAGACACGAAAAAAAAAAAAAGATTTACTTTTCTCTCAGCTGATCTTCAATTGAAAATCAGCAGTTCAAGTTAGTTGTCATATGGGATAAGGTGCTGAGGCTGAGGGCCACAGGATGTTTATGCACTTTGAATTGCATTCAACTGATAAACCAAAGGTGATTATTAGCTCAGGGCCAGAGAAGCAAAATCCAAAATATATTTAAGACAGTTTGATAGAAATTAGGCTACAGGCAACACACGCACATACTTGCCCACATATATATGGCAAAAGCAATGGAAAATACTATAATGTGGTTGGCCTCATGAGCATTGAATAAGGCTCTCACTGCTCAGTGACATATCCCATGGTAAGTACAGGAAGATGAGTGAAAATATTCCAAAGCAATTCCAGTTTTTGATCTCTTTAAAGGCTGTAATTAAGTCATGGTTGCAAGGTTCTGCTAATCATTTTTCTCAGACAAAAGGTCCAGGGTCAGTCAGGCTCTTGTGGAAGAGAAGCACATGAAGCAAACAGCACTGACACACTCCATGGTGACCCCAGCTGCTGAGATGTGGCTGGGTAAGGGGAGACCCTGGAGTGTGCAAGCCTATGTTGGAAAGTCTGAGATCTCCATGAGTCAAAAACTTTGAGGGCCGGCCCGGTGGCGCATTCGGTAGAGTGCGGCGCTTGGGAGTGCGGCGGCGCTCCCGCCGAGGGTTCGGATCCCATATAGAGACCAGTCCGCTCACTGGCTGAGCGCGGTGCGGGTGCAACACCAAGGGTTGTGATCCCATTACCGGTCACAAAAAAAGACAAAAAAAGGAAAAAAAAAAAAAAAAAAAAAACTTTGAATGACATTTCTAGTCCCTTAATTTTTTACCAGGTGGAAATATCAGCTGGGACATTCTGCTCCTATTAAGAATACTGAGGTCATGTCCTTGTTTTAGTCATAGGACTTTACGATTATAATAAATGAATTTAAAGTAGAGGGAGTAGATACGTTTATCATAATGTCTTCCCAAATCTCTGGTGAAGATTTGCTTAGTCCCTATTGTTCAAATAGAAACCCTCCTATAGAGTGCCAATTATGAGTTAAAGTTTACGCTAGTCTTTTCAAATGCATTATCTCATTTAATATTTACTAGAACCTGAGGAAGTTGGTACTATTGTCCCAATCTTTAAATAAGAGAAAACCAAGCTCAGGTTGATTAAGGAACTTGTTTTTAACCATAGAGATGATAAGTAGCAATATTAAGATATGACCCAGAAATCTTGTATTCTTCTTTCTGTATCTACTCATGGTCCACGATCCCTCATTATTTACTGTAGGACAGTCCAAGGGGAGGGAGGGATGGCTTTGAATTAATCACACCTCACAAATACATCTCTTTTCCACTTACCAAAACCCAGTCTCTAAAAATCATCAAAGCCACTGGAACTTTCATCATTGTTGGAGACAATGTAAAATAGTATAGCTACTTTGAAATACAGGTTGATGGTGTCTTGCAAAAGTGAATATACTAATATCATATGATTCAGCAATTGGACTTTTTGGTATTTATCTAAATGAATTGAAAATTTATGTCTATACAAAAACCTGCACATGATGTTTCTAGCAGCTTTATTCATAGATGCCAAAATGTGGAAGCAACCAAAATGTCCTTCAGTAGGCAAACAGATAAACAAACTATAGTAATCCAGACAATGGAATATTATTCAGCAATAAAAAGAGATGTGCTAACAAGTACACAGAGGAAAAGATGTGGAGGAACCTTAAATGCATATTTCTTTTTTTTTTTCCTTTTTGTCTTTTTTCGTGACCGGCAACGGATCGCAACCGGAGATTTAGGGCAGTAAACTATTCTGTATGATATTGTAATGGTGGATACATGACATTACACATTGTCAAAAGCTATGGAATGTACACCACCAAGTGAATGCTAATGTAAACTACGGACTTTAGTTAATAAAATGTATCAATGCTGGTCTATCGCTTGCAACAAGTGTACCTCACTAGTGCAAGATGTCAATAAAAAGAAAAACTGGGAGGGGGTGTGAAACTACGGACTTTGGTTAATAAAATGTATCAATGCTGGTCTATCGATTGCAACAAGTGTACCTCACTAGTGCAAGATGTCAATAAAAAGAAAAACTGGGAGGGGGTGTGGTGGGTTAGGGTGGAGTATATGGAAATTCTCTGTACTTTCCATTCAATTTTTCCATAAATCTAAAATTGTTCAAGAAAAACTTATTAATAAATTTTTAAAATGTATCTTCAAACTACAAGCATTTCTTAAAGGCCTCCTACATCAGAATCTGTTGTTGATGCTAGAGACTGCTGATTATGTCACTGTTCCCAAGGACTAAGCACATAATTGGGAAGATAATGTACACCCTTCAGACTGTTAAGTAACAACCCAAGGATGCACATAGCTAAGCGCACAGATACATGGAATGGATATAAAATGCTTAACCTCTCAGAAAAGAAAAACTTCAGCATGGGGTTAAGAAGGTGGATTTAATTCTCTACTTAACACTAACTTTAGAAAGGAGGCGGAATTAAGGATATGCCTGGTTGTCAAAGAAGGATCAATCTAAGTGGTAGGAGAAAACCCCAGCAGTGAGCATTCACAGAATCTGAGGCAGAGGGGATTTCAATAGGATTAAAGCTCTAATTGCAGAGTTGCCAGGAGGTTGTGGTATTTGGGGAAATGGGCTTCGTCCCAGTCACCATGTTTCTGAACTCCACCTGACTCTCTCTGAAGCTGATCCTTTCATTCTAGTTTGTTTCTAGGTAGAGTCTCTAGATGAAGAAAATAAAACATCAAACACATACTTATTTATTAGCACAGGTGATGCATGTTGGAGTTCAGGGTGAGTGGTCTGATGGAAGCATTGCATGTAATTACATGCTGGTTGTGTCCCTCAAAATACCTCTCTTTCATGAAAAGCCAGGGGAAGTTGTAGTCTAAATGGAGAGAGAAAGAGAGAGAGAGAGAGAGAGAGAGAGAGAGAGAGAGAGAGAGAGAGAGAGACTGAGTAAACACTTGAGTGAGACTACAAGGTGAACTGTTTATCTGCTCTCTCCAACAAAAAGCAATCACAAACAGGTTCGTTTTAATACTAGTCTAGACGATGTTTTGCAATGTTGCAGGTTCCTAATTGCAGTAATAACTGCCTGAGAACAATTAAGCAGACACCAGCAAACATTTCTATTGGGTGAATACATTGTCCTATTAATAAACAGCCATGAGGTTACCTCGTTCTGGAAAAACCTCTTTGGCTGGTTTCATGCTACATAAAGCTCAAGCCGCGTTTGTTCCCACACATTCCGGGTGCCTGAAGCAGCTGTGTCTGCCTGAGCCAGAATGGTCGCTCTTGTCTCTGAAAGCCTGCACAGGCGAGTTTCGCAGCTGGCTGCTGCTGTGGCTGTGTTTCTGTTACTAATTAAAGGCAGTAGCTGTGAATTCAGTGTGAGACAATAAGCACCCATCACTTATAAACAGATGACCTGGATTTGCCTGCTGGAAATCCTCTTCCCCCACCCCAGCTTAGTTACTTGCAAATTGGCTCTCTAAATATCTTTTCTCAGGGGGAGCAATTTTGTTGTGATGTTTATATCAAAGCCAAACCTGAAAGATGCCTTTCTAAAAATTTTCTAATTTCATACCCCAAATTATCACTTCATCCACCTCAACCCACTGTAGCTCCCCAGCTGCTGCCTGCCTTCCTTTTTTACTTCTCTTCGTCTGTTGTGTTGGATTTATTATTTCAGGAGGGCTTCCTCTTGCACCTTTTTCCTTGTATCCACATCATGGCACCTTAGGATGGTAAAGCTAGCTGTCAGTCAAAGCACTCCCCGTTCCCAGGGTGGTTGGCTGAGTCAATGCAGCCTGAGAGGAAGCTTGAAGGAGGCTGTTAAAATCTATTCATAGATGAAGCAATGTTCCAGCCACAGTGAGAGGTTGCTAATGACGCATGTATACACCCGCTGTGACATAGGAGCAGAAGGACGAGGAGGCTGAGGAGGAGGAGGGAGAGCAGAACGGGGGTGGGCACAAGATCCAAGAACCACAACAGAGCTTGATATCAGCTGAATCACTTTTTGCAAAGGACAGAATTACAGGGACTCATGCTGAACACATCATCAACTCTGGCTGCCTTGACATGGACTCCATGTCCTTTGTCTGAAATGTCATGTGGAGTGGCAGCCAATATATATGTACAGACACTGAAGGAGTGTTTAGCTCCATGACATGTGCAAGATTTCTAACAAGCTACTGAGCACCTCTGGAAGTGTGTGAAGAAGAAAGGGGAGAAGAGTGTGTGGAAGAGGAAGGGGGAAGACAGTCCCCTTCACCCTTCACCTGGGATATATTAAGTACCAGATTCTGTTCTAAGTCTTTAGAGACAAATAACACAATCTGGAGCTGGAAAAGATTGTAGCATATTAAATTCTGGAGAATTATCTAAGGATTAAAAAAAATAAAAAATCCCCCCATACGTTATCACTGGTAAATGGAGAAAAGATCACCATGGCAACGTTAGGGCTGTTTGCTACATAAGACGAGCTTATCCTGACTAGTGAATATGCATGAGAACAGTTTATAGAACTCACAGAAATGCAAATAATTCTCTATAATTCCAGCCATTGTCAACCACTTATTGAGAACCTACTGGTGCCAGAAATTGTGTTTGCTATTGGTACGTAATAGACACAGAGTCTCTTGCCCAGAATCTCTAAAAGCCCAAGAAGAAGCCCTGTGAGTATATGGAGAGAAACATGGGCTGAGTGGATGATTTTGGTAGGCGGAAAATTACTATTTTCTCCAAAGTGAAAGATTACACATTACCTTTATTGAGATTCTACAAGCCATGCCAGAAAATAATATCGAGGATAATGGAAGGCAAAGTACCAGGAAGACCACTGACTTAATCGAGTTGTAGCTCTATCATAATCAGAATCCATTCGAGGGAACTTGTTCTCGTATTGGAATTAAATTACATGGCCTCTATTACCTCTTCCAAATTCAAAAGTTATAATTTTATATGTTAGGATTCTTAATTCCCAAATTAAAAAAAAACCTTTAATGCACTAGTGCAGGTAATAAATACAATTTATTACCTCTTCCAAATTCAAAAGTTATAATTTTATATGTTAAGATTCTTAATTCCCAAATTAAAAAAAAACCTTTAATGCACTAGTGCAGGTAATAAATACAATATCCACTGACACTTTTTAGTGACACTGGCTGCCTATACTCCAACCTCCACCCCTTCTTGCCTCTCCTCCCCCACCCCACACCCAGTTTTCTAATATGTCTGTGTTCCATAGAGGGAATCATCTGTCTCTTAACTCATGTTAAAGCTTAAAGGAGTACAGTGTGTAATAGTGGAGAAAGTGCCAGAAAGGACGGGGACTCTATCCTTCTAACTTTCTTTGTGGTTTTGAGAAAGTCAGTTCACCTCAGTGAGCCTCAATTTCCTCATCTGTATAAAGAGGGGATTTTCAGATGAGAGCTCAGAAATCGGGGTCAAATCCAGCCTACTCTGTGCTTTTGTGCCAGCTGTGAGGTAAGAATGATTTTTACATTTCTAAATGGCTGATAAAAGGTGAATCATATTTCATAACACATAAAAATTGTATGAAATTCAAATTTGAGTGTTCATTAATAAAGTTTTATGGCAACACAACTGTACTTATTCCTTTACCTATTATCTGTGGCTGCTTTTGTGGTAATGTCTAGAATACCTACTACCTGGCCCTTTATAGAAAATGTTTGCCAACCCCCAGACTAGATGATCCAGTTGGTCCATTGAATATTAACTTGCTATTATTTAAATAGGATTTTTATTTTATTTATTTTTAATAATTATTTATTTTTAAAATTAATATATATATATACTATATTTTTAATAACTACCAACTGAAACACCACAATGTTTCAATAATTTTATCATTTTTACAGACAGGCATATTCAACTTTGAGCAGTGGAAAATGCCTACTGGTGTCATTTGAATGGCCCCAAAAGATATGCTCTGCTCCACCTCTCTCAGCCTACATTGCTCCTCATGATCAAACCCCCAAGATCTTCCTGGCTGAAGTAAACTACCCCCCAAAAGTTAGCGTTTTGGGTTATGGCGTTGTCACCAGGAGCCCCATCAGAAAGACATCCTCTTGCTGGGGAAGATGAAGACTCTGCTAATGGTGTTTCTAGAAGTGTTGCCCTCTGAATCTCCATCTGCTCTCCCAACTCTCAGCCTTGGCCCCTGAGTAGGGCCACGTGAGTAGTTCTGGCCAATTAAAAGTTCGCACACAAATCTCCAGTCCCTCTCCCCTTACCTTCGCCAAGCCTAAAGACACTTGCTGAGGGGGAAGTGCCATAAAATGATGGAGCCTGCATTCTTTCATGATTCCCTCCACCCCATGCAGGACATGTACACCAGTCTGTGTTAGAAACACATGTACTATGAGCAAGAAATAAACCTTCCAGGTTGGGAGATTATTTGCTACAAATGCCTAGTCTATCATGACAAATACGATATTTATAAAAATTGTATGGAGAATTTGTTCAAATCAGCTTTTCAGGTCCCACACTGACTAAATCAGAATTTCAAGTGCTAGGGAACAGGCATCACATTTTTAAAAAGCTCAGCCAGTCAATCTGATGCACAGCAGCAATTAAAAACACCTGCAGATATCCATTAGCATCCATTGAGAACACTGGCAGCGATTAATAGTGCCTTCGGAATCTTTTCACTCACGGCACCTACACAAAAGGATACTAGTTATATAACCTTCTGAGGCCAATAAGGGAAGCTGCTCATGCCTAGAAGCTGTAGGGGATGTGGATGTGAGAAGGGGTGGACCCCACGCTCCAGGCCCTGCCTGTCTCCAAAGCTGAGGATGACCATTGCAGATCACCTTTCAGTCATTTGTGATGGTGTGCAGAGGCATGTGGGCTGGGAAGACGTGAGGTCGGACTGGAGGTCTAGCCAGTGAGGCCTGCAGAGGGAGGGGACATGGGGAGGTGCACTAAGCTCACCTAAGGGGCTCCCAGAGAGAGCAGTCTGGAGGCTAACATGGCAAATTCTGTCATATGAGATAACTGTGTCACCCAGAGGAGGGGATGGGAAGAGTAAAAGAACAAAGCAAGCAGCACAATGCCAAAGGTTTTGGCACCTTTATAATTCTGCTTAATTCTGGCCCCAGCTACATGGCCATTCTAAACGAGAACCAGGTGCCAGTGAGCTGAAAGGCATCTTCATCCAACCCACAAACACCTGCTCTGTGCCAGGCACTGTGTTCAGAAACAAAGCAGGATGTGTACAAAGGGCCAGGAAATAGTCCCAGGTGCCCCCCCTCATTACCTGGGGTTTTCTACAAGCTTTATCTTGGCCCAAGGGCCTGCTTTTGAGCAATGGTTTTTTCCCTCTTTCTCTCACATCCCATCACACCATCTGCTTCTCCTGCCTGTGCCTGGCATTCACCTAAGGCAGTAGGACCAAAGGGACAGTCCCATGAATGAGCTCCCCTCCTGCAGTTCATGCAGATTCCAGGAGGACTTTTGTCTGTCCCCTAGAAACCACATGAGCACAATGAAAAGTATATTCAGGTGCATCTGTGACCCTCTGGGCAAGGCACAGATTTAGGATATTTTATACTGGAGATGTTCTGGTCTAAGAAATGATATGTTGCTGCATGGCTAATAAAATGCATCATCTGTCTGCATTGACGAGCCCTTTTTAATCCTTAATTATTATCATTAAACACAAGTGTAAGTGCTCTGGAATTTCACACTGGGGCAGGGCTCTGTGAAATAGCACTTCAATTTCCCCAAAGGGCTGGCTGAGAGCAGGGAGTGGGAGCAGGCCTGTAGAGATTTGGAATAACCATGACCACTCCTTTGAGTGGAACTATTTGGAATTGTTTCAATGAAAACTGGTTGGATGTCGAAACTATGTAAATTCTGTGGTTAGAGGTATTGGTATTCTCCTGGCAACATTGTCTCAGCTTGATGACATGCCAACCGAGTTTACCATAGTCATCTTTCCAAAACCAGTGAAGGGAATTCCCAAAATTTTCCTAATCTACTAGGCATCCCTTAAAAGCACAAAATAAAAGCTTTTTGAAATATATTCCTCAGTTTGCTGTACAATTGCTTCACTCATGCAACAAACAAAAGCTGGGGCAATTTACATTGCTAAGGGCATCCTTCTGCTTCAAGTTCATATTTGTGCTAAATCTGCCCATTTGGTGTCTGTATGGAGCTCCTGTTATATAATAAGTCTGTGCTAGGTGCTGTGAAAGTTTCAGAAAAAGTATAAGGGATTTTATAATAAGCACCATGGAGGAGCTTATAATCTGAGAACTAAACAGCATCATCTGGAGCAGTATAGCAAAGGGATCCGAAGTTCCAAACTCATGTCAGACAAATTTGGGTTCAAATTCCTGTTCGCCCACATTCTGGCTGTCTGAACCTGGGTCTTGAATTTCATCTTCTGAGTCTACATTTCATCTTCTGCAAACTGAGGGTCGTGATAGCTATCTTGAGATGTAGTTATAAGAAATAGGCTAATGCTCATGAGGCATTTAGCACAGAGCCAGAGCCATAGTAAGAGCTCAGTAAATGAGAGCAATGATGGTGACAATGATGATGAAACAATAATAAAGAGTAGAATAGAGTATCTAATTAGAAGCAAAATAATAAAATATATGCTGTACATCTGACAGGAGTTTGGCAGAAGGGGAAGCCCTTGGAGTTGAAACAATCAAAAAGGTTTTATGGTAAAGAGGGTTCAAAGCTGAGCATGGAAGGATATATTGAATTCAGGTGGGGGAGGTTAAAAGAGTAGATGTTCCAATCGGGCAAAATAACTACAGCTAGTAAAAATATTCAAAGTAACCTGCATGAACTGTTGTGGTATTCCATTTAAATTATCTAATTTTAATAAATTACTTTATTGTGTGATTAACAAAATCCAAGGAGCTCCACTGAAGAGGCATCTGAGCTTAATTTGGATCTCTTCTAATTGTTGGATTCAATTTATTTCCAGAAGCAACACCTTTGGATATGGCAAGTGATACACTGTAAAACTGGAGGTTACAGATGGAATTAAATTAGCTAATCCACTGACCTTAAAATAGGGAGATTATACTGGATTGTCTGTGTGGGCCCAATACAATCACAAGGGTCCTTAAATGTGGGAGAGGGAGGCAGAAGAGATAGAACCAGAGAGGGGGCAGTGTGAGAAGGACTCTGCCTGACCTTGAAGATAAAGGAAGAGGTTCATGCCAAAGAATGTGGGTGACCTCTAGAAGCTGGAAGAGGCAAAGAAATGGATTCTTCCCCAGGGCTTCCAGAAAGAAGGCTGAAAACATCTTGATTTTAGACCAGTGAGACCCCTGTTAGACAACTGACCTCCAGAACTAAAAAATAATTAACTTGGGTTGTTTTAAGCTACCAAATTTTTGGTAATCTGTTATAGCAGTGATAGAAAACTAAAACAACAGCAGAAGCTTATTGATGCAGATAGTCCAAATCTTTATTGTATGTTTATGTTTCAGCTACCATATTTAAATTTCCAAGAACTCTTTCTCAGACCAAGACATTTTTTGTTCTACACTAGTCTATTCTTGTTTAATGTGTACAGTAAAATCCAGATATAATGGACTACTATCTTTAATTTGTTATAATGAAAACAACTCTTAACCCGGAATTCTATATTTAGTTAAAATAGCTTTCAATATTTTGGGGGGAAAGGAGGAGGGAAGAAAGATAGGAAGGAAGAAAGAAACAAAACTATGATTGTTGTTGTGTAGAATGCCCCTCAATTGGGGTTTTTCTTACATTTTCTCATGATTAGATTCAGGTTATGCATTTTATTTGTTTGTTTATTAGGAATACTTTGTAAGTAATACTGAATCCTAACTGAATCACAATATAAGATGTATAATATCAATTTGCTCCATTATTGGTGATGTTGGCTAAGGTAGTATCCTTCAAGTTTTTAAGCTATAAAGTTATCATTTATACTCTTTGTAATTAATAAGTAATTTATGGGACAATAAAGGTTTTACTTACTACTCATCCACTGATTATTCTTGCCTGAATCAATTATTACAACGTTGGCTGAAAGGTGGTAATTTTATAACTGCCTCATTCCTTCCACATAATTAGTTGGCATTCTATATCATGCAGAGTTTTCTCTTCTCTCCCATTTATTTACTCATTTATTTATTTTAAGTTTCAACTCATCTATTCTTATTTTATACAATGAGTTATACTATACTACAATCATAATTTATTGGCCAGTGAAATAGAAAACCTATTGTAAATCTCTTTGGTCACCATCCAGTTTGGCATTTTGTATGTCCGTCACTTAGAAAGGAATAGCCTATTTACTTTGGTGTTATAGAGAAAATATTAAAATATTGAAGCGGCATAAAGCATCTTCTAAACATTTTCTATTCTTTTTCCTAAAATAAGGTAACTATCAAAATCTGGAGACTCTTCCTCAGAATAGATATGGCTAGCAGAGATGTGATACTATTGAACTCTCTGGCTTGAATGCTGAGCCTTCGTTTTTATTTGCTTATTTCTTGGCTTGATTTGCAGAGGAAGCCATCAGGGTTGAGCTGGCTTTCAGGCATCACTTGCACAAGCAAAATATGTGGCACTGAAGCCTAGGTCCCTGACCAGGTCTCAGCCTTCTCTGGCACCTTCCCCTGATCACCACCCCCAGCCCCCAGCTCTCATTGATTAGGGTGGTAGTTCTAATCTAACATCCTTGAAACCCCTGGGTGAACTTGGTCAGGAAAAATTTGCATCTTTATTTTTATTAAATTCTAAGAAAAAATTAGCATTGCCTTCAAATATGAAGGTAGGCACCACATGACATAGTTATTGGCAGTACCCACAACTTTGTTACCAATAGAAATCACATACTTCTTCATATCATATTACAGTTGTTGCAGATCTTCCAATTTTTTTTTTTTTGCATTCATCTCTACTTCAAATGTAGGCAGTTATTACACTAGATTTGTTACTTAATGTGCTAATAAAGAAGTTCATATATCCCTGTACCACCTTTAAATATCTCTTGATAACTAAATTTCAATACAATTGATTTCCTTCATAATCCTATGTATATTATGGTGTGCATTTAAAAACATCATTCTGAGAAGAATTCCATAGCTTTCTCAAACTACAAAGGGATTCATGGCACAAGAAGTTACAGAATACTCACATTAGGGCCTCTCCTTAGTCTCTTTCATCAAAGCTGCCACATTAGAAATGGGGGTTATTTCTGTTTGCCTTATGTTGTAGTGAAACATAGTCAAGGCTTCAGACTTAAATCCACATTTACAGAGATTGACTACCAACAGAAATTTTTAAAAAGTTTTCTCTGGGGCCGGACCCGTGGCTCACTGGGAGAGTGCGGCACTGGGAGCACCGAGGCCGCGGGTTTGGATCCTATATAGGGATGGTCGGTGCACTCACTGGCTGAGCGCAGTGCAGGTGACACCAAGCCAAGAGTTGCGATCCCCTTACCAGTCACAAAAAAATAAAATAAAATAAAAAAAGTTTTCTCTGGCCAGGTTGGGTTGTGTATCTTGAGTTTTTTATGATTTAGTGTACAAAACATGCTCATATTCTAAACCCTGAGCACAATTAGTCTAATGCTTGCTTCTTTTTTGTCAAGTGGAGAAAATCATAACCATACTGTGTCAGAGAATTCACAGCACACAGTTTAAAACCTACTTTTCTTTTTATCTTATCCAAGATTATATTATCACATATCAAGCTTTAAGGTGCTTCTTTACTCATTGTAAATAATTTTGAATATAGGCTTTGGGTTAGATAGATGAGGATTTAAATTCTGGCCTCACTACTTACTAGTTCTGGAAAGTTGAGATTTTTTTTTTTTAATTTCTGTTAACTCTCAGTTTTCTCATCCTTAAAATTTTAAGAAAAACTGCCTCACAATATTGTTGGGCAAATTCAAGGAGATCATGTATGTAAAAGCACCCAGCATGTTATTTGGCCCATATACGAGGACTATTTAGCATATTCATGAAAAATTTGCATTCACACTAAATAAACACAAATGTAGAAAATTAGTCAAACACATCTTGGAGTCAAACATAACACTGGAAAGAATAATGACCAAATAATATTGCGATGTTATACTCCCAGTGTTCATTATTTTCTGTTTCTCCTGCAGGATTCAAGTCCTATTAATGGACTGATATATGGACATTTTCCTGCTGTTTCTACTTGGTTTCATCACTTTGAGTGATAAAGGTTATTTATCTAGTCAATAGAAATAAAGTCATAAATGTGTTTCTACTTTGCTGCCTCACCAGTTCTGTCATTTTGATAGAGTGCTGAAAGCTTCCTCTGAAATGATTTACTTGAATTTAGGCAGATAATAGACACCGGAAACACACTCAGTTCCCTTTCAAGTTCAGAGGAATTTGAGTCTCTACTTTGATCCTTTTTTGATTTTATAGATTTAGACAGCTTCTAGACCAGCCTTTTCACTGCACAGATGAAGAGGCTAGAACCACATCAAGCACAGCTTAATTAACTTTACATCCATTGTCAGAAACAATACATTCAATTTCATAAGACATGAAAATTGGTGGTCTGCCTCCAAACAAACAAACAAAAAGCTTTCTTTAGGTCTATCCTTTATGAAGTAGGCATTAAGGAATAATTTAAGGAATAATTTAAAGAGGCATCCCAGATAAATGATGCCCATTAGTTAGAAACATTGCCACCTGCCAGTAATGGACATCAATAACCTTGAAATTGAGGGACACTGAAAGAGGATAGAATGCCTACAACTGCCCCAACTTTTAAAAAATGATTTGTTTGCTCAATAAAGAAGAAACTGTATATTCCTCCTACTTCATGTTTTTCCCCAGTTATTTTCCAGTTGGTGTCAAGCCCTGTAGATACTGTGCTAATTATATTTCTGCTCAAGGACAGTTACCAGATGTTATCATTTTTTGATGAGGCCTCAGTAACAAAATAACCAATCATACTGAGATTCTGGTCCTTTATAGGTCAGGGTAGTGAGTAGAAGGGGAACGCAGTGCTTACTATTTAAAGTATTTATATTTGCAACGGTGACTGTTATTTCTCAGTGACAATAGGCCCTGTAATAAATACTAACAGATAAATGAAAGAGGTTGGGAAATATTTTTAAGGGAGACCAATGCTTAAGACAAGATGGGTGAACAGACACTTCAAGGTCCATTCAGTTTTGAACATCTATGATTTGGTGAATAGATGCCAAAGAAAAAGTGCTGGAGCTTAACACATGCAACAGTTGTTACCAGCATCTCATTTAGTTTCCTCCTGTCATCTGGTACACTTTTCAAAAGCCAGATAAGATATTATCCTGCAGTTGTAGTAACAAGAATAAACACCATGCTTGGGATGTCACTTTACAGTCCTCACAGGGGTGCTGTGCCACTAGTGCACCATCTCTCATCCATTTTATCCAAATTATTTCTATACAATTTATGAATGTCACACATGTATGCAATCTAAAGAAATGTGAGGTTTTTGCTAATGAAGCCTTTTCTTGGTGGAAGAGAGACAGCCTCTGATGATAGTTTTCCAGATAGCTCTTCAGTACCTGAATGAGCAGAAGGAAATCAAGTTAAAGAACTCAATGAGACCAATGACTTCAGGTGAGGATATTGATAGGAATTCAGCCGAAAAGAAATGTGAGGTTTTTGCTAATGAAGCCTTTTCTTGGTGGAAGAGAGACAGCCTCTGATGATAGTTTTCCAGATAGCTCTTCTGTACCTGAATGAGCAGAAGGAAATTAAGTTAAAGAACTCAATGAGACCAATGACTTCAGGTGAGGATATTGATAGGAATTCAGCCGAGTGATAAGAAGCTAAATCTGTGGCAATGGAAGTCCATAGGCTGCTTTTGATTCTTAGGAGTGACTGGTGATTTTGAAGAACATTGGAAGGGTGATCTATTGCAAGTGATCCCAGTAAGTCCTCTCTTATTTATTTAATTCCCAAAGGTCAGTTCTGGCTCTATTGAAAACTGAGAAAGTTCCTAACCCTAATACAGACAACAGAAAAGGAAATGAACTGAAGGTCAGATGTACCTTTATGGTGAGTGGCAATAATAAGAAATAAGAAAGGGCAAGTATAAAATAGTGTGTTCTATGGAGAAATTAGATCCCAAATAGCTCCTTTATTGATGGCTTTTATGAGTTTTCTGCACCATAATAACTTCATGCTAATAAAGAGATTCTTGGTTTTATTCCATGCTGTAGAGTCCATGCTGTAAAAACAAACTGCTGGATTTCCATCCCAGCTCTTCAACTGAGTGAACTTGAATAAAGTATTTAACTTCTCAATGTTTCAGTTTCCTTATCTGGAAAATGATTCTAAGATGATATCTATTCCATGAACTAATCCTCTTGAATGCGCTTAGCACAATGTTGTGTCATTTTGTAAACATTTAACATGTTTACTATTATTTAAAGGCTGCTTTGGTGGTGATCATGCCATGCAAACTAACAGTAACAATCAATTTTACCAACTAATATTTTAGCATCTATTTGCTTCATGTGGTAAGCTAAGAATTTTACATGTATTGTTGTTAGTTGTCCCTAGAACTCAAGGCAGGATAGAGCAACAGCTGTGTTGAGGCTCCAGGTTCTGGGAAAGTGAGTGTTTGGAAATTGGTTAGCTAAAATGGACACAATTTGTATCTAATGAAATGAGAAAAACATATTCATTTCACAATGATTTAGAATCCTACAAAAGAAAAGCTATTAGAGATGAGATGTGATTCTTCCCACTGGGGACCTAGAATGGAATAGGAACACTCAAAAAAGGTACAGTTTTACCTGGAGTTTTGAACAATAAAAGCAATTGTTAAATGTAAAGGATCAGGGTGAGGCATTTTAGATCAGAGAAAAACCAACTCTAGCAACTGTAGATTTTGTCAGCATACCTTGGATTTCTGAAGAATTACTAGACCAAATGATGAAACTGTCAGTAATCATCAATTTTTAAATACCTGGGGGTTTATAGGACACCAAAAAGTAATGACACAGAGCTCAGCTTAATCTCATTCTTCCCCTGCTCAAGTCATCCCAGCAATATTTAAGCTCAAAGTCAAATGTCTTCTATGCAGTTAGCATGCCTAGTTATGGGTCTAAGTAAGGGTTAGGCAGGCTTTCAGAAGCCCAGTGGAAAGGTGCTGACCATTTTTTAAAATGTCATTGTTACAGGAAAGGAAAAAGAAGTGAGAAACATACTGCTTGCCAAGATTTGGCCATACAACCCATTAATTATAGGTTGTATTGGAGGTAACAGACTCCTTTAATTTTTAATGCAAACATCATATTGGTAATTATTGCAATTAGAAAAGGTTTTGATATAATAGTAAGAACAGACAGTACTGATAAAATAGGAATGTTGATTGGGAAATTTGAAACCTTCAGGGGAAGGCAAGATCGGGGTGAGTTTATCTGTGGAGTCTGTGAGTAGTCAAAATATTATATAGGGGCATTAAGGGTCCAGAGATTGTAAAGAAAGAATGTTACTGGAGATGGGGAAAGATGGGGAAAGGTTACAAAAATAAAAGTGTTGCGAGAAGCCGAAGATAAATTCACCAACTTTCAAATTCCATGTAACTGTAATGCTAATAAACAGTAATTCCTTTGCAAAGCTATATTCTTACTTAGGGCAGACAAGTGCCTGATAACTGTGCTGTATCATGTGAGTAATAAATGGATTCAAGGTAAAGCTACAACCTGACCTCTGATCATTTCTTCATGCACCCTTGCCTTCCCCAGAGTGCAGGGCTGACGCCATTCACAGGGGCAGTTTGTCTGGCTTAAGTCAGTGATTGCCACAATCTAGAGATTCACACACACAGGCAAATGTGAGATATCGCTAGTTGTCAGATGATGCTGGTTCTATATATTTTTCAAGTCAACAACATAGATAACACATGAACTTATTATGGTTGTAAAACATTCAAATAATACAAAAATATGTATGGAGTATACGTTTCTCATCCTTCACCCCAATCTTACTTCCTTTCCTAAACATATGCATCAGTTCACAGCTTTATTATTTTTTTTAATAGTTGGAATTATGTAAAGATTTTCCCACTCAAAGAAAAATAATAAAGAAAAATTCTTGTGTTGACTTTAAATACTTTTATAGTTTCATTTGTAGGGGTAGGTTTCATTCCATATGTAATATTTGACATGTGACATGAGGTAGAAGCTCTTATTTTCTTTGTTTTACAATAGGCAGCCAATTGCCCTAATATAATTTATGGAATGAACCTTCTTTTCTCCACTGATAAGAAATGCCATTTTGAGCATATATGTCATAACCATACTAGGAGCTGTTATTGGACTCTATTTTATTCCATTGATCTACTTATCTATTTCTGTGCTATTATCACACTTATAATTCTCACACTTTTATCTTTATTTTGACCTCTGTAGGGCAAGTCGCCTTCTGTGTTCCTTGGGGGGGAAATAATTAGATATTCTTGCATATCTCTATCAGATGAACATAAGAACTACTTTCTTGAGTTTTATTTTTTTTAATCTTCATGGAGTTTTTATTAATATTTTGGATTATCTTGGAAAAACTGGCATTTTTATTTTTGCTTATTCCCATCCTGCAATGTGGACTTTTTCCTAATGTATGCAAACCTACTTTTATGCTGTTAAATATTGTGGTTTTCATTATACGTCTGCTCATTTCTTAAAAGATCCTCTCCAAAGGATTTTAAAGTTTTGCTGCTATTGTAATGGAAATACCTTTACTGGATTTCTTTCTTTTTATACAAGCATGAAGGTCATTGAAAAATCACATAAACCAAAGAAAATTAATATAATTGAAATTATCTTATTAATAATTTACTAGTTTCCTATAATGTATGTTGTAAAGCAATAAGAAAACAAAAACAAAGATCAAACCTTATAGAATGAAAAGCAACAACCTCCTGCCCCACCCGCTCCTAGCCCCCACCCATTGCCATATCCCTTTTAAATGTGTGGGTACTTAGTTTTCTGGTACTTATCACCACAAGTTTAAATAAAACACATTTGTCTCTGTTTCGTGGTTTATCGACTTCAGATACTGTTTATTGTCTTCTGCTTTAAGGATGATATAATCCCACCACCTATTTCATGTTGGTATCTCAGCAGCTGTGTTCATCCACCGGTGAGTGCCAGCTGATTATAGACCTTGCCTCTGGCGACTGTGGGTGGCACAGCATGTCTTGCTGGGACATCCTGAGGACCTGTCCTCTGGCTGTGGCAACTTCGTTTCTTCCTGGAATCATTGGCTACCTACAACACTGCCCTATTTTCTGTGCTCTGCTCATTTTCAATGTTTTAGTTCAGGGGAAAATTCTACTTCTCCTGCAAGGACTCACACAAATGATGACTCCTTCCTTTGTCCCTGAAAACCCTCCTGCTCTTCACAGTGTCTACCATCCCCTGAGTAGCTTGCCGATCATCTCTGGGTGTGTTTTGGGCTATGATACTTTCTAGTTTTGTGTCTCTGATATTTCAATCCTGTTTGATTTCTATATTTCAGAAAGTTCTTAAGGCTTCTAGTCTGCTAGGAAGATTCCTTTCCTAACAGTGTGTTATTGAGGTTTCCACTTAAAAATATAGATATATTTTCTCATTTCAAGGCAGTTGAGGAGAAAGGGGAATAGATGCATGTACACCCAGACAGCTATGTTAATCCAATCTTAAATCAATTAAGATTATTTTAATATTTCTGCATGGGGTCCTAGGCAGGAGCTGTGGGTAGCCCTCACTGGTTGGTAGAAGGCAGGAGCACACCTGGGGTCCCAGGGGGGAGCCATGGTCAGACCCTGTCACCTTTTAAGGGTATTTTTCTTGAACCGTAAAACAATGTGTATATGATATATAAATAGCACAGGATTGTAAAAATAATCATTAACCCACAGATCTAAAGTCATACAGAAATAAAATAAAGCTTCAACTTGACCTGGACATTGACTTAAAAACATTTTCACAGAGATGGTTTAAATTTTACAAATTGCAGATGTAACTTTGCTTTAGCTGCCTGAGTTTAGATTTGTCATTTGCGTCTGCAGAACACATGTTACAGGGAAATAAAAGAAGACTGCCTAACTCAAATACGGCTAAATAAAACTTCCTTTGAAATTTTTCAAAAATGGCAATTACCTGAAGTAATGGTGTTGAAATATTTGCAGTCTAGTGCTTTATGACAATTGCTATAGTATGTTTCTTCACAATGAAATTTGAAAATTCTTATTGTTAACACTGAGTCATGCAACCCTTTACATTTCCTCTAATTCAGTCTGTTGTATTTAGACATGCAACAATGTTTAAGACTTTTTACTCCCAGAACAAGCTAATGAGTGGCCTTGCAAAAAATGAATTTACAAAAGACCAAAACAGGACACATAATAATATATTCAAGTGATATAAAAAAGCAATCACCCTTTGAAAAATGGTGAGTGATTAAAAACATGCTGTGAAGATAAGAGATGCTAAGTAACACACAGTTCACGCTTGGACTTTTCTGAATCTCTGCAAGCTGATCAGGATCTTTCTGGACGTAAGGGAGCTGTCCTCTGTCTGCCTGTTGTGGTCAGTGGCTTCTCTTGAGATCTCCCAGCAAGGCAAGGAGGGCTTATTTTCAATATCCCATTTCCTGGATTCTCCTTTTATACTCCTAGGGGAGTGGGACAACATAACAGGTCCTATATGTTTTTAGGCACAGCTGGCAAATGTGATCAGTAGCTGTTAGCAGTGCCAGCGTGAAATAAATGATTAACATGTGTATGTACACATGCAGTAAAAGTAGAAGGTACAACATGGGGGCCGGCCCAGTGGCGCACTGCTACAGTGTGCCGCTTGGGAGCGTGGCGGTTAGCAGTGCCAGCGTGAAATAAATGATTAACATGTGTATGTACACATGCAGTAAAAGTAGAAGGTACAACATGGGGGCCGGCCCAGAGGCGCACTGCTACAGTGTGCCGCTTGGGAGCGTGGCAGCGCTCCTGCCGAGGGTTCGGATCCCACATACAGACTGGTTCCTGCTCACTGGCTGAGCGAGGGGTGGGCGCAATGCTGAGGGTTGCGATCCCGTTGCCGGTCCGGTCCGGTCCGGGCGCAACACTGAGGGTTGCAATCCGTTGCCAGACACGAAAAAAGACAAAAAGGAAAAAAAAAAAAAAAAAGAAGGTACAACATGGAAAGAATTGTCCTGGGTAGCTACTTTTTAAAATGGAAAAAAATAGTACTCCTTGTCAGCTTTCTTACCTGGTATTTTTAAATTCCCCTACTTCCATCTTTCTCGTGTAATGGGCTTTAGTTTTGATTTTAAGCTTTTGGTTGCTGGGATTCAGATCTTTCATTAATCAACTTGTAAGACTGGCCAACAGAAATGTATTTACCTAGGGACAAAGTGTCCTCTAGTAGAGAAGTGATCTTAAGGTGAAATAGAGTCAGAGAAATGACTGGCTTGATAACAAAGACCTGTGTGAAGTGTGTGTGCCTGTGTGTGCACATGCCTGTGTGTGCACATGCCTGTGTGTGTGTGTTTGTGTGTGTGCACATACTGAGAAGAGAGCAGCATTTGTCTCTGTAGTTCTCAATGCCATCAAGTCTGGGTCCTCAGGAAGTGGGGAAGAGAGAACAGTGCTGTACGTACATACCAAGAAGGCTGTTTTCTCTTGGGGCATCTATAACAATGTATTGTATCCATGTTCCAAAGTTTGACACCAAAGGTTCCTACATGGAAGACAGATTATATTTATTTCCTTGGGAACTTCAGCATTCTCAGCCTGGTTTGCTGTCTAGATGGCATAAGAGTATCAGAAGCAGCCACAGTAGATGGCATAAATAGCTAGTGATTGGTCTCTGGTGTGAACATGGGGTGGACTGGATGTCCAGCTGAGCCAGATCTCACCAAAGGGACATAAAGCAACAAAGAACTGGTGAGATGGCATGGGCCACAAGCCTCTGACAGGCCTTGTTTTTTGGCCATGAGAGACAATTCATGGGCACTCCCAGATATATCAAAATAATGCTCTGAGGTGGGTAGAAATCACTCAGGTGTGGATGGGAGCCCCATGGAAGCAGGCTTTATTTCAATCAGTTTCATAGTGTTTATATAGCCTCCAGGTTTGTGGAAGCTACCCTTAGCATGGATCATACCCAACTTGTTTTCATGCAGTAAACTATGTATTCTTCAGGATCAAAGTGACTCTATTTTGGTAAATGAGGTACCTATGTGAATTGCTTTTACACTTTTAGACTATTAGTGGGAACTATTTGGCAATGAGGAAGGGATTGCTTTATATGTTTCTTTCTTTAGTCCACACCATTTATCCTGTTTTCTTCCACTGACTTCTGTTGTTCCATGAGTGTCTCTAAAGAGCAATGCAAAATGATCCTATACACTTTTCACCCATTATTTAAAACTATAGTTTCCAATAGTCATCACCTCATCTATCTTTCAACCACAAGTTTCATTTTATTAAAATTGTCTCAAAACATAGCCCTGATGAGTCTTGCTTTCTGTCAAAATATTTTAAATTCAATGATATGAGCTTTGAGTATTTTGTAATAAAAATATAGACAAAAAAGGCATTTTTCTTTCTGTATTTGGGGGCATTGGTGAGACATCCACCCTCAAGAACTTGGGAACAGGAAAAAAAAATTACTTTTGGGAGGTGAAACTAATAAAGCCCACTCACTTGGTGTGGTCAAACATTTCTGGAGATCAACCAACAACTTGTCTGTAATCCTGTGTTGTTATACCTTAGACTTTAATTAGAATTAGATAATGTCTTAGGGATCCAGGGCTAAAACAAAAATGTAGTTTAATAAGCAATGACCTAACGAATTGATCACACTCTATTTGGGCAGACAGTGAACAGCTACCTACTTTATTGCATGCTTAGCTAGAATTAAGTTTATAAATATTATCTCATTTAAATCTTCCAACATTCCTGATAGGAAGGTTGATAATATCTTATCATACCCATTCTATAGATGAAGAAATGGTGGCTATGAATGATTATGCAATTCCCCCAAGTTAATTTTTCTAAGTAA
>NW_007728191.1:271233-326755 GCF_000696425.1 Galeopterus variegatus | reverse complement strand
GCGGGAACCAGTCTGTATGTGGGATCCGAACCCTCGGCGGGAGCGCCGCCACACTCCCAAGTGGCACACTGTAGCAGTGTGCCACCGGGCCGGCCCAACAACTATACCTTTTTGAAGTTGTTACAACAAGCAAACGGAAAGGACATTCTCGGGGGGGAGGGGAGAGAGGGAGGTGTCGGTGATGGGCCATAATAATCATATACATTGTATATTGACAAAATAAAAATTTAATGAAAAAAAATTTTTAAAAATAAATTTACTTTAAAAAAAATGTCAAGTTTATTAACCATTTTCTTTACAATTTGTGCTTATTGTCCAAGAAATCTTTAAGTTTTTAGGAAATCTTTTTCCAAGCAAAGTCCTTTAAGATGCTTTTTAATATTTTTTCTGTATTTCTATATTTTTGAGTATGATGTAAAATAGAGATTATTTTGTTCCTATATGGATAATAAAATATTTCAATACTGTGTATTAAATAGTCCACTTTTTTCCTACTGATCTGTAACAACACTTCTAAGAAAGTTTCCATATATCTGGGAATTTATTTCGGGAATTTCTACTGTTCCCCTTTGGTGCATTTCTCTAAGCCTGTGGTAAAATCTCAAGAGAGAATCACCATAGTTGTATAATAACCAAACTGTATAGAAGGATTATTATTCCAGTGATTTCATTTTGGGGAAATGTCATATTCAAGTGTATTGATGCTTATGGTTAAATTAAAATACATTTTGTATTAAATGAATGATCCATAGGAGAGACCAAGAACCTCCTTATTACTTCCAGTTTTCTCATTTTTATATCATAGAGAAGAATTTAGACTCTCGGTTGTAAGTTCTTTTTCTCTAAATTCAAGCTTTGCAAAGAATACGTAGCATGCTTGAAGGTCACTGCTAATGAACAACCTGGAAGTAGGCTATTAATATTCACAAAACATGTCTATGCTAAGTGATATGATTGTAAAATATTCCAGACACCAACCTTGTAGTGCTTTCTGGTAGTGTTAAGTGTTTCCAGTGAAATCCCATTATAGAAGGGAGATTACTGTCACCACTAACAACTTTGTATATTTCATCTCACTATAATTTTATGAAAGAATAAATCTAATGTATATAAACCTTTTTGTCTTTCAGTGTTGATTATATTGTCTTTGTTTAATGTTTTCCTTTTTTGCTACTTACTTAGAAGTCTTACACCCGTTGTTGGATAACTACTTACAAATATATTTCACTATCAATTTCAACAATTGAGCAGTTTCTACCAGCTTCCCTCTGAGAAAGCTGAACACTTAAGTACGCATTTACATTCTTCCTCTCATTTTCCAGAAGTTGTATATTAAAATTATTTTTTATGTATCTTCTTCAAAAAACATTTCTAAATGTTAACAATAATCATTTGCATAATTATAAAACTTATTTTATATTTCATGTCTTTCTCTTCCTCAGGTTGTTTACTCTGATTTGAATGGCTCACATTCTTAAATGAAAATTTCAAAACAAGATTTCTGGCAATGTTACATAACCAGACAGCCTTTGCATGTGCGTTGTGGGAAATTCATGTACCCCCATTCAGTGTACATTTCTGCATCCATCTGGAAGCTCAGGTAAGATTGAGATTCTTCCAACAGTTCCTGCTCCATCCCATTCTCATCTTCATCTCATCTTTTGATTGGGGGGATTTTAGTGGGAATGGCAGGAACAAGGGGGAATGCATTTTTTTCTCTTGTTGGCTTCCCCCCTGTCTATGCTAAGTAGTGACAGGTTGTAGCTTCCTGCTACTTTTTGTTTGCTTGTATTTCTTGCAGAACTTACAAAAAATGTCATGTTTTTGGTGGGGCTCTATTTTCCCTCGGGGATAGAGATTTTCCCATTACGTTGGTTAGATAATTTCAGTGGGAAATTGGGAGCAAGAGAGGTTAAAAATGTGGCCCTGGGATGAAAAATTTATTCTAGAATTTTCCAATTCATATATAGTTAACTGTAATCCTGTCTTCTCAGATGTCTAAATAGTAAGCATTATTCACATACTCTGGATATGCCTCAAGGGTTTCTAGGGTGTGGGCAGAACTCTGGTCAAACTGGTTTGTGAGTGTCAGAGCTAGGATAGACCTGGCAGTTGTTCTTCATAAATATTTGTTGAATAAATAGTGCATGAGTTCCAATTAGAGTAGGAGCAGATGGCTAAACCATCCTAGGGTTTCCTACACTCAAAGCTCAGCTCAGGGGAAATGCCTCAGTTCATCTTTGTTACTTCCCTCGTTGACAGTTTTCTGATTAGAATTCTTACTGGTTACTTAATTTCATAATGATTCCATATCCAACAGTTGCAGTGTGTTTTCTTTAATTGAAACATATATATCAGTTTATATTTATTCAGTAAAATATTGCTAAATATAGGTAACTTGTAATAAGAATTAATATATACCTCCAATCACTTAAATATTGTAAAACACCCAGAAAGTGCTTTTACTAATTACATTTAATAACAAATGTTTATAAAATTCTGAAGGTCTCTTTGAAGACATTAATATTTAATATGTAGCATGAGATTCTCTGAACATGCACATTCTCTTTCCAAGAAGAGCTTTCAAAGCAATACAAAGCTCTCTTCCAAATAGAGAACCATTGCATTTAATTGAAGGCTATTGTAGAATACAACAAAGCTTAAATAGTATTTGTGTAATTAGTTCTAAAATACATCTTATTTGTGGGAAAGATTCAAAGGGAAAGGGGCAAGGCTTCAGCTCTGGTATTAAAATAATAACCAACTGAATATTTCTGAACTCTCTTTTGTAAGTCTATTTGTTCTCTGTCCTGAGAGGTTATGCGAACAATGCTCTCCTCTCCTAAGCAGCTCAAAATTGAAATGAATAAAGAAGACAGTCCAAGAATCATGCTGGGGAAAGCTCATACCAATAAGACAACCAGAACTGAGCAGACTTTTCTACTAGAGATCTAGACAGCTCAATAATATAGTGTTTTCTCTTTTAAATGCACTTTAGTTTGGAGACTATCAGCAGCCTGATGTCAGTGAAATATATTCTAGAAACTGATGCCACCCATTTAATCATCATTTTAACAAGTGCAATGATTGCAGAATGTATAACATTTTGTACCTGCCCTGGCAAGTTTGAGTATGAGTTCTATCAGTATATCTACCAGTTCATTTTTTTTCTCTCTTCTTTGTCTCAACTCTTCTTCAGACAGATTTTAAATGGCAAGAATTATTAATCATCAACAGGGATGAGTGCCTAAGGTGTATGTGGCACTACTCTAGGCTATAGATGCAAACTTGGATCTTGACGACCACTGCATGGGCCACCCTTGCTGGAACCTTGAGGGATGCTCCAGGCATGTGCATACCTTACTGCTTTCTAGGGATTTGACCCTAAATCCCTCCTGGGCTCTTACCTTACACTTGGAGTGATCATTGTAAGTTTTGATGATTCTTTTTACTCTTTTATCTTAAGGTCTAGATTTGATGCAGGTGAAAAGAGCCTGCTTCTATTTCCCTTTTTTAAGGTCCTTATGAGGCTTTGGAGGTTACTTTAATTGCTAGAGAGGGAGATAAGGAAAAATACAGAAAAAAACAGGGAGAGAAAGACATTTGTAAATCCCCGAACAGAACTGGCCTGAACCTCAGTTTCCTTTTTTCTGGTTCTATCCAGTTCTTGTCTGACATCCAAAAGAGGATGAGAGACACCCACCAGCCCCTGTTACGATTATGGCAACAGAAAAAAATACTATATAAGGGAGAATTGTAAGAACAGAGTTCTACAAGAAAGTGTTTGCCTGTGACCTTTCCACTACAGTAAATCTTTATGACCTAGTGCAGTGGTTCATGTACATATATCTCTGATGACTCTGTCTTTCCCAAGGCTGAGCCTCTGCTCCTGGGGAGGAAGGTGGAGGAGGGAAGAGAGGAAGTCAGGGGAGAGTTTGGAGAGTCAGTTGTACTGCATGTCTCAAAGATCCAAGCTGTGCAATGCAGAACATAAACCAAATGTTAACTTGCCTGTAATTTAATTTTAAATACTAATAAAGTATGAAATATATGTGCATAGTTTATTTTAATATATATCCTAAGAGCAGAAATACTCATTACATCAATGGTTCTTTAGCATTTGAAAAACCCTGTTCAGGAATCCACACTCTGGGGGCAGTGTGTACTTCAAATGGTGCTCTCTGAGCCCACACGAGAGAGTTCATTAGCTTGTATGTGAGAAGTTAGAGATACTTTTTCAGTGGTGAAGTGAGTGATATTAAAAACATGTGGATTGGCTAGAAATATAGAACAGGCACTTCTAGAAAGATTTAAAAACATGGAGAAACCAACCACCCAATACCCTTCAAAAGATGCTCTGTTCCTAGGACCTGTTTGTTCCTGGTCCCCACAATTTAACGGGAAATTTCATTGCCTGCTCTGACTGGAAAGTTGATGATCTTGCTGCTAGAGCACAATTACATCTGCTTTGGAACACCTTTTTGTCCAAGTGCCAGTCTTAGTACCTAAGGGACAGAAGGCTGGATTTCACAAACCTCCCAGAATAAACTGTATGCCTGTATGGCTGCTTTTGTGACTGCTGGGCAATTGAAATTTGCATGAGTGACAGAATTCAGTCTGAGATTTGCTTTCACAGGTAACATGGCAGTCTGATAGCCAGGTTACAAGGAGATACAGCTCCTACCTCTTTTATTGATAGAGGCTACTTATATCTAACAGGAGGATCAGGTGATTGTGAACCTCACTTTGCAATACTAAGAACAGTATTGATAAAATAAGGCACAATTTAAAGAAGGTCTTCTGAAAGTCATAAGTTTTCTGCTAAGTTACTACAAAACCCTAGATGAACTTGTTACTTTTAAAAGTGACTTTGACCTGAAGTACAGTGAATTTATACCCCAGACCCCAGCAACTCCCATTCTCCACCCCACCTTAGCATACAGGAGCTGCAGAACTCTTATCTGCCAAAGGAATCCTTGGAGAGTTCTCTGAACTCCCTGGGCAGGTGCTCCATGGCTGATTTGCCATGATCCTTTTGTAAAGTTGGGAAATCTTCCAGAGCAAATTCCAGAAATCTTATGAGAACTGCCCTTTGTCTTTAGGAAGAAGAAATGATAAACCTGAATTCTAGAAAAGGGCAAATTTAGAAGTAATCTTTGATAAGGATGAGCATAATCCCTGTGAACCAATTGGCAGAAAATCAGTGACCAAATATCAGTTTGAAACTACTCGGGAGATTCTACGTCCTCAGGAAAAAACAAGTATTTAGAAGTGTAAATCATATGTTATTTGGTATACAAACATTTATGTATTTTTTATCTCCTTGTGAATTATATTTCTTTCCCATGTGAAAGGAAATGCGTTTTAAGAAATTTCTCATATAATGTACCCATGACCTAAAAATTATTTTCATGGGGTCATAGTTTTGAAGTTAGAAAAGACCTCAGATACAACTAAGTCCATCTCTTATTTTGTAGATGAGAAATGTGCATTGGAACAGCATACACATTTTTAGCAGAAGACTGGCATAGTGGCGGAATCCTGGTTTAAGTACTTACAAATTTTATGATTTGAGAGAAATTGCTTGACATCTCTGGGTCCCCAGATTCCTCAAGTGTAAAACAGAGACAAGTGACACTGGTCTCTCCATTTTACAGTGTGCTTGTGAGTGTTCAGTGAGGTACATGAAATGTCTTGTACAGTGCCTGGCTTCCTGGCTCCTAGGGAGTGCTCAATCAGTTATATTTTTTATTTTTATTTTATTTTTTTGAGAGCAGAGTGTTAAAAATGCAGACAGCTAGCTGCTTATCTTTTCTGGAGGGAGTGAGAAGAAAAAGAGCTGAGCAGTGCTATTCTCCTGTGTTTATCCTCCCGTCTTTCAGTTTGCTCCTTTCCCATTCCATTTCTTTTCTACCTTCTTTAGAGTCATGACAAGAAACTATATATCCCTGATGCTGTAGCATTTGCCTAAACCTTTGGATTCAAAGGGCCTGAGCCCAAATATAAAACATGATGACAAATCTTGAGTAGCAGCTTCACCCAGAAATCATTAGAAATGGCTTCCCAAGGAGGCATAAAGAAGCCTTCTGAGGTATTGACAGTATTCTATGTCTTGATCTGGGAGGCAGTAAAAATTCCTTGTGCACATATGTTAAGTTATACCCCAATAAAAAAGTAAATTTGAAAAATGACTTCCTCCCTTTATTTTTGTCTTAGAAATTCATCTTTTTAATTTTTAAATTACTGAAGAAATTGATTCATTTTAGAGAGTTCAGGTTCCTTTTCAGAAGGAGAGAACAGAACTGTGGTTACTAGAGTTGGGAAAGGGGGAGAGTGAGGGGGTGAGCGAGAAATTGGTTAAAAAGAATTATTATGTTTTGCACTAATGAACATGCTAATCATCCTGATTTGATCATCACACATTGTAGACAGGTATTGATATTCAACTCTGTACCCCACAAATACGTGTAATCAATTATGTTTCAATTAGGAAAAAAAAAAAGGAGCTTCAGGTTCCAAAGATTCAAATTCTTGTTTCCATTTATTAACAGTTAATGTCTTTATATGGATTGGGGCAAAGATTTCAAAGATTGATAAAGACTTCAGCAGGTGGGAACGGAGCAGGGCCCAGAAACATAGTGCTCTCCTATTTAGCGTGAAAACATCTGGTAGAGGAAATGGGAATTTTGGAAGTGAATGAAGTGAAAGTAGAGATTACATTGTGCTGGTCCATTTCACCCAGGATTCTCCCCACCCTTTGTCAACTATAAAGGCAAACACATTCACTTTTTTTTTTTTTCCTCAGGCATTCACTTTTTTTTTCCTCAGGACTTAGCATAGCAGGGTGTCAAGAAGTTGAATGACCACATATCCCGGGAATGTCCTGATTTGTGCCCCTTGTTCAGACTTAATGTTTAATTGTGCTCTTTTCACTGTCAAAAGTGTCTCAGTTTGGAAGATAAGTTGGTTATTCTACCAAGAAGTGTTAGTGTTTATTGAAGTTAGGTAGAGTCCTTAATGGAAATAAGGACAACAGATCAACTTTTGGTCAGCCATGGGTACATAGTGTGACCTTGGAAAAAAACACTGAGTCACACAAATACTCAGTTTCCTCAGTTGTAAATTCTCATGAATGACAAAGACTCCTGCAACATACTCTAATGGGTGAGTACTCTAATGTTGTGGGCACTGACCCGTCCAAAATCTGTGGGGCCAACTGGAGTTGATAAATAAAAATAAGTCATTAAGTGACTTCTTAAAAAGCATTTCATAAAAACAATGCTATCTTTCTGGCATTAATTAATTCAACTAATATTTACAGACTGCCTACTGTGTGCAGTGCCCGACACATGAATGCAATGCTAATAAGACAAAGCCAGCACCCCTTGCCAGCACACCCTGTAAGAGATTGGACTGGTATGGGAGGTTTGTGTGAAAACACATCACATGACGAGTTACATTTGGATGGGGAAAAAGATTCTATTTATCTAGGCTAAAAGTAAAAACATATGGAGGCATTTCCACAGTTACTGACTCTGAGCTCATTGGGAAGGGGCAAAATGGTGTTTATTAATTCTGTGCTAACCTGTATGGATACATAGTCAGTTGAGATGTTTAAAGTTGCTAGTAACCAAGCACTGCACATCACCTCTGCATACAGTTTATTCCTGTTTCCAGATAGAAATAATTTTAACTTCCTCATGATCTGAAGAGCTTATGACAGATGAATCATTGGGAAAATGATTTAATTGACATAAATTTTCTCTAGTCAATAGCTCTGGACTGCAGCTTATGGTGTTAGGCAGATAGGAAAAGGCGGAGGACAGAGCTAATAACAATCAGCATTTCACTGTTTTTCTTTTTTTTCCTTATTCATCAGCCTACATTTTTTTCTTACATTTTTGAGGGCAATATATAAACTTGCAAAGAGGAGCTGTTTCAACACTCAGTCAACTATAAGAGAGGATTTCTTGAAGTCCCAGGATGATGTCATTTGCAATTATTGCTGTTATAGGATTTTTCCTGCCATTAGGAATGCCAAGAGTAGATACACAAGAAAGTAAAAAGATAGAGAGTTGAACCAGTTATGTGGAGATATAAATAAATATTTTTAAATCATAGAAAATTGCAGTTTTTGTAGGTCAAAATCAGTAGAATATCAGCAAGGTAGTATGACCTAACTGAATAGTAGTACAATGGAAGAAAATTTGTGATTTTTGAGTAGTCACTCTGTTCAATATAAAATTAGGATCATTCTTTAACTCTAATCCTTATTCTGTTTGTATAAACAAAGCCAGTGTCTATTTATCCAAGCTCCACATTCCTGATCTTGGAAAAGACCCTTTTCACTCCCAAAAACAAACTTGTGTACTCTCTCTGGCAGACTTCACTAATTTATTTTTGAAGGGAGATGATTTTAAGCATGCTGAGATAAAGAAGTGGCCTTTGTGATGTTACAGAACAGCTGCACAATTGGTTTGCTGGACACTTGAGTGTCTGTTTGGATGGATCTGGCCTGTGATGCTTCTACTTGAGGAAGCTTCTTTCAGTGATAAGGCAGTACGGCCTTCACCAGTGAGAAAGTGCCAGGCCTTAAAATGGGAACAAAGAGGCTTGGGGACCAAAATAAAACTAAGCCAAATGGTGGAAACATGCTCAACTCCTTAATTTATCCGATTAGAGCGAACAGGCGCCACCATGTAGAACATTTGCTCCCGTCTCAAATGCCATTAAGGCAGCAGTGGAACTATTTCTAGGCTTGGCTCCAGATTGATGAGCAATGAACTAACAGTGGATTTGGTTGCAGCCTGAAGTCACTGTGAAATAGTGACAGACTGCAGTCACTGCAAAAGTCCTTAGGCATCAAGTGTTCCGCAGAGCACATACCTGCCTGGAGGAGATTCTCCAGCACCGAAGGAACATTCCTCTACCCCGAATCCCAACCTAACCCCGACTCCTACCCTGTATTATTCTATTCTTGTACTGCAGAAGAATGGTTGCTTAGACTTAAAGAGTTTTGAGTAGAGATTGGTTAATGTGTACTAGACTAGCTTAATATCTAATCATTGGCTCTTAAAATTGCCCTATGTTGCTGTAGAGGAGACAAAGAGGGACAAAACTAACTTTTGATGCTCTGGGATCTGGGATAGTAGTTACCAGTAAGAGGAAAAAAAAAATAGAAGACTTTGTTCTAAGGCAGTGTATAGAATTCCTGACAATTCTCCCCCAACCCTCTCCAAAATGCATATGCTGGTGCCCCAGAACTCAACCAATCTACCACTAGATGTGTGTCCTTGAATCTCTTTGGGACTGACTATTTGCTTACTTGGAAAAGGAAGTGTTTGAAAGATCTCTAAGGATCTTAAAAGTGCTAGTGTGCTATGAGTGTAAATGTAAAAATACCTTTAAAAATTAAATGTGCTATGTAGAGAATTGTTATAAAATTCTCCCCAAAATGAGCACTTTCAAACTCTGCAGTTTGGTGACTAATCAATATTTTCAACTCCATTTTATAGAAATGGGGATGATTTTTCTAATAACTTAATTGAAATACTTGTTGAGCACCTATGATAGGTACAGAAACTTATCCAGGTTTGTTGAACTTGGCCTTATATGATTCGTGGGGACTCTCTTTACAAAAGAAATAATTATAAATATAAAATTAGGTGCAAAGTGAATATTTGACTGAATATTTTTAGAATGAGAAAAGAAATCATAACAAATTACTAGAGGCTTAGAGATTTAAGTCCCTTTCTTCTGAGCTCTCTTTAAGCAATTTATCAGAATTGCCTACATAGAAATGCTTTTAATTGATATCTTGCTTCCCTTCTTTACCTAGCCAGAATATTCTACAGCTCCCAGCAACTCCCAGTACTCAGTGGGGCCTGTGCTTCATAAAGCTTCAACATAAATCTGCCTTTAAGTAAATTCTTCAGGATATCAAGACATCTAAGATCGTGTTCCCAGACCTAAGTACATTACAGTGAATTTTAACCATTAGACCTCCCAAGAAAAGAGCTACTTGGTGTTCATCCACCTGAAACAGTTTCCCAGGCTGGCATGAGGATTCAAATGACTGCATTTTTAAAAATTATTTATTTTATTTAAAATTTTATTTTGAAATAAATTTAGACCTACAGAAAACTTGCAAAAATATCAAGTACAGTGCTCACACTTCACTCACCTTCCCCTAATGTTAACACCTTACAACGTACAATTATTGATACCAGGAAATTAGCATTCTTACAATACTATTAACTAAATTACAGAGTTTATTTACATTTTACCAAGTTTTCACCACTAATCTATTTCTGTTTTAGGATCCAAGTCAGGATCCCACCTTGCATTTAGATGTCATGTCTCCTCAGTCTCTTCCTGTTTGTGACAGTCCCTCAGTCTCCTTTTAACTTTCAAAACCTTGACTCTTTTGAAGCGTACTTCCCAGTATTTTCTTAATATTTTCTCAAAAGACCTAGTATTTTCTCAGCATATCTCTTCCCAGAATGTTTCTCAATTTATCTTACCTGTTGTTTCTTGTGAATAGATTGAGGTTATATATTTGGCACAAATAAGACAGAAGTGATGTCATGCTCCTGGGTCATAATCCAATATTATCAATTTTTGCTAAATTGTTTTAGCATTGGTTTTTAGAAGCTGCTTCAGGCTGGCTCCTGCATCATTTCAACGTGGCCTCATCCTTTTTTCAAGCATTTCTTTGCTTTGAGAAACCAAAAATATGTTCCAAGGTCCACAAAATATGTTTATATTGTGTAATGATAAATATAGTAATTATCCCGATTTAAGGATCACATATTGCACAGAGGTATTGATATTCAATGCTGTACCCCACAGATATGTATCATCAATTATGTTTCAATTAAAAATAAATAAAAACAAATCTTATTACCAATTGGAAAAATATATACATGTGTTCCAGACTTACATTTTTCCTTCCCCTGTCCTGGAATCAGTCACTTCCTCAAGAAGCCTGACATAAGGTCTTTCTGATTAGTGTATTCTTCTCTTTGTTCCTAAAATCCTGGGTCTAAGATGGGTTATTCCCTGAAACTACTCAAATATGAGGGTACTTCAAAACATTCATGGAAAAACAGAACTAAGAGATCATAGGAATCTTCCCACGAACACTTTGAAGTACCCTCATTCATGCATTGTGAATTACTAGGAGTGGTTCTGCGTATCCCTTTTCTAAACTGCGATTGTAAAAGGACCCTGAATGTGAGTTCTGGCCACACTATCAAAGGCCAGGTGTTCTAGCCTCCAGAAGGACATTTACGCAAGACTTTCCAGGCAGTTGCTGAAGAAACAGGCCATCCTTGACATTCTGCTTCCCTCATCTCTCACATCTAACTGGCCGCATCTGTCAATTGTGACTCACAAGTCTGTCCCCTCTGCTTGTCTTCACTGCCATGTCATTGGTTCTGGTAGCTTCCTGGCCCATGGCACAGCCTCATCATGGTCGTCCTGTTTTCAGTCTCTCATTTCTCCAATCCATCTTCCACATGGAAGCACAAGTAATCTCTCCATTTGCAGATCCAAAACTTACTGTTCACTCTGCTCAAGCTAGAAGATCTTTTTTTTTTTTTTTTATGTTTTAATGGTTTTTCTGAATCTATCATTAGCGATATGGCTTCCTTGTATCAACAGAAGTTCTCAAACTTTAGCACAAATCTGAATCACTGTGAGGGCTTGTTAAAACACAGATTGCTGTGTTTCATCCCCAGGTTTCAGAGCCGATAGTTCTGGGATGGCGTCTGAGAATGTGCACTTCAAACAGGTTCCCAGGTGAAGTTGATGATGCTGGTTCAGATAACCATTGACCAAAAAGAGAATATCCAAACTGCTTAACAAGAAACCTAAGACCGTTTCACAATTAGGTCCTTGCACCTGCTACGTCTCCATCCTCTTCTCAAACACACCATTCCTTTTCACATTTTTGCATGACCTGTGGATATACTAATCCCCCAACATGTCTGTCCATTCCTCCGTGTCTGCCACATTTTTCTACATTTTTCAGATTTCTACCTTGGCTCCCGTCTCTGCAGTCTTCCCTATCACTCCAGACTTGGAAGGATTGCCTCTGTTCTGGAGTCCAATAGTACTTGGTACATAACTTACTTTGAGAATTACAACTTGGTGTTGGATTTAGATATTTACTCATTTGATTCTCCCAGTTCATGAGTTCTCTAAAAGCAGAACAGTTCCAAGATCTTATTCAGCTTTGGCTTTCCAGTACTGAGCCCTTATGGCACCCAGCAGAAATAGGCAGTGAATTAATGTTGAATAAAACACAACCTTTTCAAGGAAGGCGTTATGCTCTTTACACTAAAGAAGGTAATAAGGAGTTTCTAAGAACACTTCAAGATTTATTACCATTACAGGGCCGGCCCGGTGGTGCACTGCTACAGTGCGCCGCTTGGGAAGCGCGGCAGCGCTCCCGCCGAGGGTTCGGATCCCACATACAGACCGGCCGCTCACTGGCTGAGCGAGGTGCGGGAACAACACCGAGAGTTGCGATCCCGTTTCCGGTCCCGGTCCGGTACGGGCGTGACACTGAGGGTTGCAATCCGTTGCCGGTCATGAAAAAAGACAAAAAGGAAAAAAAAAAAAAAAGATTTATTACCATTACATCACAAGTGAAAATGATATTTTAAATAAGAGAGTAGCCGAAGATACAGAATTAGCCAAGTGACTTAGGGACTCTGATCACTTAAATTAGGTCATTTACATAAGTGTCCTCACACAAGTCTGGGATGGACCTATGTGGTCTGGCAGCATGGCATGAAGTGAAACAGAGATTTGGCAGCTCTGCTGTGATCCAGACTGGCAATTCAGCCCGCTTATCTGTGCAGGCTGCTAATCGGCCAGTGAAAGAATTGCCAGTCCCCCTTTGCATCCTCTTTTTTGCTGTTAACAGATGCCAGCTACTATGATGACCACCCTTAGTCTTCTTAAATACATCATACCCATCTACTTGACTCTAGAACCAGGGTTCTTAACCAACCCTTGGTGGTTCTTGAATAGATTTGATGGTCAATGAACATGGATAGAAAACAACCACATATTAATTTTCACTGTTACAACTGAAATTAAGCATTTCCTTCAATTATTGGTATAGGCCACAAACAGTTATATTTGTGGTATGTGAGGTTTTGTCACTGAGAGAAGTCATCTGTTCTTTTCCTACCACTCTGCAGCAGTTATTTCCATTCAGCACTACTTCAAAATTGCAACAGGTATTAGATGCACTACTAGATTTTGTTATTAGATGTGCTAATGAAGAAGCACATATACTACTATAGCAAACATTTTAAAATATTTTGATATCTGTATTTTAATATAGTTTATTTCCTTTGTAATTCTATATAGTAAAATGTTAGTTACATATTTAAAACAAAAAATCCTACGTATTTTATTTTGTATATTTAAAACATTATTCTGAGAAGGGATTCTATAGCTTTCTTTTTTTTTTTTTTTTTTGATTGGTTATGAATATTCGTGGAATACGCTGACTGTCACCACTCGTGCCCAAGATGTGATGGCCAGATCAATACTGGCAGCAGGCCCACTACCACAAATTGTGATTATACCCCGTGTCCCCCACCCAATTAATCCTCAACCTCCCTCCCCCTCCTCCTTTCCCCACCACACTTTGTATCCCTAGGTGTGTTCTCTCCCTCTGCAAGTCCAACACACCAACACACCACTGTGGTCTTTCTTTCCTTCCTTCTTTCTCTCTTGCTCCCTCTCATGAGTGAGGACATGCGGTATTTTTCCCTCTGTGCTTTGCGTAGTTCACTCGACATGTTTCTTCAAGTATTCATAGCTTTCATCGGGCTCTTCAAGTGGTACATGACCCCAGACAGATTAAGAATCCTGTGGTGGGTTGAATTATGTCCCCACAAAACTCCCTGAAACTTGAATTGTGTCCCCCAAGTTTTATGTATTAGAAACTTAGCCCTCACTGTGACTGTTAAAAGGGTGGGAGATCCTAGAATGGTAATTGAAAGGCGGAGCCTTGAAGAGGTAATTGGATTGTAGGACCCTGCAGTAGTGAATGGATTAAAAATGGTGGTCAGGGGCATGGTTCTGAGGACTTTAAAAGAAGAGAAGAGTCTCTCTCTCTCTCTCTCTCTCTCTCTTTCTCTCTCCTTCCATCATCTTGCAATGTGAGACCCCTGTGTCACTGTCACCACCACCAGATGGACTTTGGACTTCCCAGCCTCAGAAACTGTGAGCAATGTCATTTTTCTTTATAAATTACCCAGTTCCAAGTATTTTGTTATAAGCAACAGAATTGGACTAATAAAACCCCCCACTGTAGAAGGTAACTTTAGGATTGTATTTTGTTGACATTTACTGTTCAGTGTAAGTTTGGCAGGAGAATTTTTAAAAAGCAGTGGAAAAAAATTCGAGTTCACTCTGGATACTCGAGTTTCCATTTAAGGACTTCATAAAATAATAGAATGGTGGATGAATTGGAGCAGAATATTTTCTTCTATTATTGTGCACAAACTGCAAGTGAAACATTCTTTGATTTCTTGGGCTACATGTTCACAGTGCAGTTAATAGTTAAATTAATTTCTAATATGTCTCACCTCATTATAGATCTATGCAAAAGTCTCTTTCAATTTTAAATTGAGCTTCAGGGAAGATTAAATACTTAGGTATTCCAGTTTGTATAAAATTTCTAGATCCATATAGATGAAAGTTCTTCTATCTAAATGACCCTAATCATTCTAATTTAACTAGATGGAGCTTATTTCCTTTTGACAGAGCTTGTCATGTTGAATCTTATCCATGGGGATGAACAGCATGCTAAATGGATAATAAGTATTCCAGATGTTGCCTTGGTGCTTTCCAGCAAAGTTATTAATAAAAGTCAGTTGCTTCTTGTCTTTTTTTATCCTCTAATATTGCTGAGAATATAAACTGCCTTTCTCCCCATTAAGATATGGTAATTTAAAAGTACAGTAACTGCTCTGCTGCAGAGGAAGGTGATTTTTGTGAAAGTACCTATCCATCGTGAATGGCACTTCAGGGACTCTTACAGCAGCTTGATGCTTGGTGGGACCGTGGGTGGGAGAGAGTCAAGGAGGATATAGAGAAGATGTGACAGAGCTCTGAATCTAAGGTTGTGTGTGTGCAGGTTGGAGAAAACTTTGCATCAGAAGAGCCATTTCATTTACTTTTGGCTGGGAATAAGAACAAAAATGGCAATAGCTACTATAACAGCCACTCAATTAAAACGGACCTGCCCTAGTTAAAGTGTGGCAGGAAGCCTGAAGGCCTTTCCGTCTAATTCCTACACACACCTCTGCCCCATTCCTGTAGCAGACTGCAGAGACCTCCACACGGCAACTACCAAGGTCCTTTGGTGAGAGTTCGTACGTCTTCCCTCAAGGAACTGGAAAGAAGGTGTGCTTGGAGTGAAGAGAAGAGAATGCAGGGGGCTGGGAGGATTGGAGCCTGGAGAGAGATTCAGTGGCCAAGTTACAAGGCCTGATTCCAGGATACCTTCTAGATAAAGACAGGCCTTTTAAGGCGTACTAGAAAGATCTATTTTTTTCTTAGATATAAGCACATTAAATGTTCAGAGCTAGGAAAAGCCTAATAATAATAATAATAATAATAATAATAATAATAATAATAATGTTAATTATAACACTTTGCCAGTATGATGGCTTCATGAGGCTCTTTCAAAACACTTTGGGCTTGGTAAATTTTATGTGAATTTCCCTCAATTAAAAAAAAATTGAGCTTCCTTTCATTTTGCTCTTTCTCCTTTTAAATGCACAGCCATGGAAAGGCCTTTGTATCTCTAAAAGTATAAAGGGCTGGTTTAATATTACCCTGGAGAAAGAAGAGAGGTCTAAATAATTGGGCAAGTGAAATAAAGTGGTCTTCAGAAAACAGACGGTCTTAACCAGCTCATAACCCATATTTGAATATTCTTATGTATGCAGCCTTGCTTATATATACCCTCATCTTTCACGATTTTGGCTCTAGCTAACAATAAACTGATGTCTATTTAAATTGCTTTGAACTTTGAAGTAGAAGTTTAACATTAAGGCCACATTTGTTATAAAGTCAATACTTGCAGCACTTCCGATATGCCTGAATAGTAATGTGGATTTTTGATGTAGATGCCATTTCTTCAAATGTCAACAAAGAAGTGCTATTCTGGGTGCAGGTGTTTTTCCCTCCTATCATCTCCATTAATTTTTCAAGTTCATTAACAATTGAAATTATTAAACTGAGTTCTACTGACATCTGCTGGACAAAATCTGTTTAATAACTAGATGGTTTTAATAACTAGGTGGTTACTATTGATTAGTTTGGGAAGAAAAAAGTGAAATACAAAATAAAACTAAGCTAAACATAAGATCATTAATGTGTAATAAATCTAAATAAAGGTTTCTAAGTCCATGTCTAGCTGGTGAAATCCTGTTTCAGTTTGGTGGTTAAACACACATTTTCTTAGCTCCCCCATGTGTCACACTCTGCATGTACACATCAGGTCCAGTACAGACAACATAGTTCTTTCTTGCAAGGAGTGGAGTGTCCGGTGGGAAAGACATATATCTAAATTATTTCAGAAGTATTCTGTCTAGGCTGCCTCATCTCAGCAGCACAGAGGATTGTGCTGTACCCATTGTTCCAAGAACATCTTTGTGGAAGGAATAAACCAGAGCAGGATCATTTTGTCTGCTAGGCAATACAGACATACTCATAGTGCCTTGGGCCTAGGAATCTTTCATGGGTCTACAAATACGTGTGTGTATTCTAAAATACAACAAGAAAATAGAAACTTGAAATCACTAAATTTAAATTAAATGTCTACAGAACACATAATGTTAACCTCATAATTTTTTTTTAAATTTAGAATTCATGAATTTTAGGCTAGACACCCTGTAAAGCTACAGACTATGCCAGTTGTCAGGTTGAGGCAATAGCTACTTTAATTGTATGGCTAGGCATTTCATAACTAAAGCCAAAACGTTTCATTATTTTAGTTATACTAAGTTTCCATTTGTATGGTCACGGTTAGGGCTCAGACCCTTCAAACCCATTGTACAGATTGGGTCACCAGAACCCTCACATGCAGGTCCACAAGTTAGATAATTGGGAAAGGTCCTGGGAGCCATTGGCAGATGAACTGAGCTCAGGTGGCGGCGGTGGCCTCCCCATGGCCCCCCTGAGGGCATCCTGCGGGCAGGGAGGTTCCTTGGATCAGTGCCACTCTTCCTTTATACTAAAGTCATAACCTAGGACACCTGGGTGCACATGTGCAATTACATTAGACAATAACCAAGGAACACCTGGGTGCACGTGCCTATTTATATCAAATGCTCAGCAAGATTCTGAACAGCTGAGGGGCTCTGACCATTTTTCCTTCACTTTCCATGTACACCCACATTTTTCAGGAATTTCTGGTTAAGTGTGACGAGTTCTGGAAAATCACAGCCCATTGTTAAATACATTAAACAATTATTTGTAGCCAAATAATGTCAAAAGAAAAATTATAAAAATATTTGTTAAATTTATGAAAGTTTTTATAGGAAAAATTAGAGTGAACTGTGCATGCACTTGAATGTATTTGATATGATGTGCAGAGAGCCTATGATGATCTTTAAATGGCCTTATAATTGAGCTAAGACCAAAGCCAAGCCAAGAAAAAGGCTTGAGGTATGCATGTACTCAAAGAAAGCATGTTGAAAGCAAGGAGAGTGGAAAGCACAGAGGTATGACTAACTGTAGATGGGATTGGGGCAAAGGAAAGAACATGTCTGAAACTGGTTCTCAAACTTTACTGTAATCAGAACCACCTTCAGGGTTTGTTAAAGCCTATTGCTGGTCCCAGGCCCCCAGAGTTTCTGACTTAAGTCTTGGTTGGACCCTAGAACTTGCATTTCTAATAAGTTTCAGGTAATGGAAATTTATGTTGCTGGTACACACTGCACTTTGAAAACCAATATTCCGAGAAAACATGCAATTTTTGTCTCGAACACACTGGTAGTTGCTAACATTATTAACTGAACTAGGAAATTCAGATGAAGGAGCAACTTGGAAAAGTGGGAAATAGAAAAGATGCTATATTTGGCTTTTTCAAGGAAACAGAAGAAAGGCTATCCAAGCCAGACCTGCAGAAATTTTAAAAATATATTTCAATAAAATGTGAAAGCAACTTCATTTTTTTTCGGTTATAACATTTTCTTATTTTAAAAGAGCTCAAGTTAAAGCATTGAAGGTATCTAATGTGCTAATATTTGATACATGATACTTTGGGTATGTGTTTTCCATTGGTTTATGTAAAGCTAGGGCTAGGGCTTACAGACCCCTTGAGTCTGTTGCACAGACTGGGTCACAAACCCTCTACTAGGTAATAGGAAAAGGTCCTGGGAGCCATGGGTGGAAAATTAATAGGCTTTATTCAGAGCTAGGAGTAGCCGCCCTAGTGGCTTCCCAGAGTGTCCTGAGAAGTGCTGTGTATCAGAGCTGTTAGTCCTTTATACTTAAGTCCATAACCCAAAACACCTGGGTGCACACACGCACTCATATTAGACAATAAAAAGGAATACCTGGGCGCATGTGCATGTTTACATCGGATGCTCGGCAAGATTCTGAACATCTTAGGGGCCCTGACTGTTTTTCTGTTTTCCCAACAGTTTATAAATAGCTTAAAATCTACTTTTAATAATGCAACTCAATACAATATTTTCAGAACCCCTTCACACTTGAACTTGAAAATGACCAATCTAGTACAAACTTCTCAATGTGCAGCACGTATTGTGATGCCAAAGTAGTAAAATGATTTTTAAGTATAGAGTACAGTGTTATTATCTGTAAGCACAATGTTGTAGAGCAGATTTCTAGAACTTTTAAAATTTACATGACTGAGACTATACCCATTGAATTGCCCATTTTATCCTCCCCTAAACACCTAGAAACCACCATTCTACTTTTTGTTTTTATGCGTTTGACCACTCTAGATACCCATGTAAGTGAAATCATGTATTTGTCCTTCTGTGATAGGCTTATTTCACTTTAACATAATTTCTTCAAAGTTCATCCGTGTTGTTACATATGGCAGGGTTTCTTTTTTCTTTTTTAAAGGCTGAGTAATATTTCATTGTGTGTATAAGAGGGGTCTTCAAAAAGTTAACAGAAAGTGCATATTCTGAAAAAACTATGCATGAATCGCAAAATTAATTGCACCAAAATAAATTTGTATAAACCTGTTATAACATATCTGAGCAGAACCTAGTTTGAGGCACAAAGGATGATAAGACATCAGTTTGGAAAGAGCTCCCATCAGAGCAATGTGAAGTCTGCTAAAACTGAACCAAGAACAAATATCAAATTTATAATGAAGCTTGAGTGGAAGAATGGTAAAATCACTTATGCTTTATGAAAAGTTTATGGAGAAAATGCCCAAAAGAAATCAGCATTTACAAATGAATAACTCATTTTAAGAAGGGAAAAGTTGCTGTTAAAGATGAAGCCAACAGCAGCAGACCATCCACATCAATTTGTGAGGAAAAAATTAACCTTGATCATGCACTAATTGAAGAGGACTGACAATTAACAGCAGAAACAAAAGCCAACACCGTAGACATCTCAATTGGTTCAGCTTATACAATTCTGCTGAAAAATTACAGTTGAGCAAACTTTTTGCTCCATGGGTGCCAAAACTGTTGAACCCAGATCAGCTGCAGACAAAAGCAGAGATTTCAATGGAAATTTTCAACAAGTGAGATCAAGATCCTGAAGCATTTCTTTGAAAAATTGTAATGAGATGAAATGTAATGATTTCCATTCCTTTGGGTATATACCCAGAAGAGGGATTGCTGAATCATATGGTAGTTCTATCTATAGTTGTTTGAGAAACCTCCATACTGTTTTCTGTGGAATATACTATAAAGCAAATGTACCTCACAGGGCCTGGTTTTCCAAAGCCTTGCAGTTTCAAATATTGACCTTGTGGAGGACTGAAAATTTTCCTCAGGCTATAAAGTCTCTGGTGCAAGAAAAAGATTTGTGGTACAGCAAGGTTGCTGGTTCAAAGACAGAATAGTTACTGATTAATGTGTAAAGATACTGGGAAATTGCTTTAAGAAGGAATGTTTGCTAAGATCAAGCTTTTGTTGGTGGATCACTTAATTGTCTAATGGAATGTCATCTGACTTGTTTCACTGAAAGTTACCAGCCTATATTGTTAAACTATAACCCCACCTGTGTTCTCTTCCTGTAACTTCCTGCTCTGGAGAATAAATGCAGGAAGAGAACCCCAATCAGGGGTTAATTTCCCAAGGAAGGGATGCCTCTCACTTGAGGGTTCCTGGGAAGTTAACCACTTCAGGGCTTCTCACTGCTCAGAAAAGATGGGCTTTGGGTAATCCTTTGTGGCTGCATCACCCAGGGGAAGTGGAGTGATAAATCCGTGGGGGGCAAAGCAACAGTTGTCCATAATGGCTGCACTAATTTACAGTCCCACCAACAGTGTATATGGGTTCCTCTTTCTCTGCATCCTCACCAACATTTGTTATTCACTGTCTTTTTGACATTAGCTGGTCCAACTGGCATGAGATATCTTAATGTGGTTTTGATTTGTGTTTGTCTTATGATTAGTGATTGACAGAGTTTGAATGTGCTGTACCCCCAAAACTCATGTGGAAATCTGATCCCCAATGTGGCAGTGTTGGGAGCTTTTTGAGTCATGGGGGGCAGATTCTTCATGAATGGATTAATGCTCTCCTTGGAGGGTGGGGGTAGTGAATGAGTTCTTGCTTGTTAGTTCCCATGAGAGCTGGCTGTTTACCTTTACTAGCAAGTTTTATACTGCCATATGCTTTCATGTTGCTGTTTAGTGTCTTTCTGTTTTGAAGAACTCCCCCTCGGCCTTTCTTGTAAGACAGGTCTAGTGGTGATGAACTCCCTCAGCTTTGGTTTATTGGGGAAAATTTTTATTTCTCCAATTTGAAGTCTGTTGGGCTTCCTGAATCTGGATGTCCTCTTTCTTCCCCAGATTGGGGAAGTTTTTGACCACTGTTTTTTTAAAATAACCTTTCTGCCACCTTTTCTCTTTCTTCTCCTTCTGAAACTCCCATAATGCATATGTTGGTTTGTTTGAGGATTTCCTATAAGTTCCTTAGGCTTTCCTCACTTTTTTCCCCTTCTTTTTCCTTCCTTCCCCCCTCCTTTCTCCCTCCCTCCCTCCCTCCCTTCTTTCCTTCCTTCCTTCCTCCCTCCCTCCCCTTTCCTTCCTTCCTTCCTCCCTCCCTCCCTTCTTTCCTTCCTTCCTCCCTCCCTCCCTCCCTCCCTCCTCCTCTCAATCCCTCTCTCTCTCATTCCTCTGACTGTATAATTTCTAATGATCTGAGTTCATTGACTCTCCTACTTGATCAAGCCTACCATTGTATCCTTCTAGCGATTTTTTCAGTTCAATTTAGTATTCTTCAGCTCCAAAATTTGTTTGGTCCTGTTTTTATATTTTCTCTTTCTTTGTTGATATTCTTATTTTTTTCATGCACCATTTTCTTGAGTTTGTACAGCATCTTTATAAAGATATTTTGAATTATTTGTCAGGTGATTCATTTCCCTTCATTTCTTTAGGATTGGTTAGAGGATTTATTTTATTCCTTAGTTTGGGCTATATTTCCTGTTTCTTCATGTAACACATAACTTTGCATTGGGAACCATGCATTTTACAAAACAGTCACCTCTTCCAGTATTTAAACACTGGCTTCATACAAGGGAAGATCCTTACCAATCAGCCCAAATAGGTATTTTGGGGGCTTCTGAAATCTTTTTGAGGGACTTGGGAATGCAACTTTTCTGGGCCTGTGCTTGCAGTTTCTCAGAGAGGATTGCTGGTTTCTTTTTTTCAAGGGCTCATAATCTCTCGCTCACTCTGGTGTCTCTCTACAGGGCTGCAATTTCTCTGGTTTTACAATAGTGATCTCCACTGCTCTCCCTTGTTCTCAGCAGTCATCAGGCATCCAAAGTATGCTGGCTCCCTGTCAGCACCCTTTGTCAGGAAAGACAGACACCAGTCCCTCAGGCAGTCATCCAAAAAGCCAGAATGCCAGACACACAGTCCACTTCTTTCTCTCCCTCCCAAGGGAGAAGCCTCAAGTTGCAGACCTCCTGATTACACGGAGCCATGTCAGTTGCAGGAAACTGAGCCCCCCCAACCCCCATTTTTCGTTATTCTCAGAGGCCTCCAGGTATCCAAACTGTGCTACTTCAGTCAGCACTCCGAGGAGAGGCAGAAAGCATTCTCTTAGGGCAGCCCTCCAAAGAGCCAGAACACTGGATGTATGCACCATTATTTTCCCTCTCCCAAAGAAGCCTCAACTTAGGTGCTTTTTCCCAATCACACTGAGTCCTGCTGGCTGCAGCAAGTTCTCAATTCTTCTTTGTTTTTAGTGACCACCAGGCATCCAAACTATGCCAGTACCATCAGTGCTCTGAGGAGGGCAAGACAGAGTATAGACCATTGGGTAGGCCTCCCTAAAGCCTGAATGCTGGACTCATGCTTCACTCTTCTTTTTCTACTTGAGGCTTCCACCTGAGAGCAAAGTGCTCTTTCCCAGGGCTGAGCTGTGATGATACGGGTAAAATGAAATTGTTCTTCTTACCTGTCTCAGTGTGGATGTTGTTTTGTGCTTGCCTAGAGTACTTCAACTTCTTAACTGGATTCTGGAATTCTCATAAAGGTATTTTGGTTTACCTTTTTTTAAAATCACTGTTTCCATGGAGCAACAAGGGCTGGGACTTTCTATTCTGCCATCTTGGTGATGTCACTCCTCAGCAATTCAATTTTTAACTGAGCAGATGAGAACTTTCAAGAGATAAAAAGTGCTGGGCATTCAATATTATAACTTGTAGGAAATGCATTGATTATGTGTCATCTAAACTTGAATCATTTCTTAGGTCAAAGTACCCAGGGAATATGTTTATGTGAACAAGAGTATAGGGATATTAATAATCACACTCATTTGTATTAGGCTTTCAATTTAGGAGTTGAGGAAATAGTGAGTTTTTCCTATTTCTAATGAAGTTTTCAAGCTTCCTAGATTGGCCTTGTTCTTAAGCACTGAAGCATCCCTAAATAAATTACCTCTGAGGCACTAGCGACCCATATCACTTTATAGGAATCATGGCACATGGCAGACAACGGCAAATAAAGGCAATTTTTTGACCCCTCTAGTATACATTTACTATTTATAAAATGCTAAGAAAAACATTTAGAAAAAGGAATGTGATTGCTCTGCTTTTGTGTTTAATATCTTTAAAAGAGTTTGCTGGCTAATCTTGGCTCCTTATAAAGTCTAAATGAGGGGCAGAGGGGTATTTTTCCCAATATAAGCCTTGATGATTTCAGATGACTCAAATTAATTCCTTAGTATAGATATCTTCCCTATGATTCTTATATTACCAGAAGCTTATGACTGGATTGAAAAAAATTCAGAATTATTGGCAATTTTTCCATTCAAATTACAAACACATATCTGTTCCAAGTCCTTTTCTTTCATTTGCTGCAGTCATCACTACAGAAAATTGTCCACCTCAAGACCATACCCTTTGCCTTGACATTATATGGAATTGCATCACATCAGAAATCAGACCCCAATTATTCCAGCTCCTTTATATTCTTGCTAGTACTGCATGTGCCCTTTGATTTTACAACAATCAATTCATCCAACTCATCAACCAACTCCTGACCTTACTTTCTTTTTCTCTAGCCAGTATGGATTCATGATGGATTATCTAATCTCATGGGTTCAAGGTAGGATCTGTGGCCAGCATGAGCATTATCTGGTAACTTGAAATGCAGAATCTCAGGCCTGACCCAACCTGCACTTTAGAATTTCTTTAACAAGATCCTCAGGAGATTTGTATGCACGTGGATCATTGAGAAGACTTGACTTCCAGATTTCTTCAGCAAATTTCCTTGACCTTCATACACTCTATCTTTCCCTTTCCATTACTCTCTGAAAGCCAGTCCTGATGTGATGCCATATCACACTAAAACTACTTGTTCATATTTATTACCACATTTAAACACTCTTTTGTGAGCAGGCATCATCTTATCTAATACTATAGCTAGATGCAGTAACTAGCATATTCTAGTGGCACAATATTGTTTCATGTTCTTCACGTCAATTGCTATGTAAGTCATAAACCAATTACTAAGATGCTAATAACACAGCATAATCCACAAACTATTTCTTCTAAAATATTTGCATTTTAAAAGAAGATTCCTGAAGAAAAGGGATTTAACCTAAATTATCAATAATGCTAATGCTGAGAGTTTCTGAGAACTTGGCTGAGTGCAAGTAATTTTGGGGGTAAGTGAATTTTTGTCTTGAGATTTCCCTTCACCTTGCCCATCGCCAAGGTAGTCCAAATGACAGAACTTTGAGTATTTCTGAGCTGAGTGGCTTTTAAATTGTCTTCTCCCAGCAAGAGGTCTAAACTCCAATACTTCCAAATATAGGCAGAAACCACATGCCACATGGGAGACCTGTACAAGTATAAAATTTATGAAACAAGGAAAATAGTACTGAGAAGGGTTAACAGAATATTAGATTTCATTGTATAGTCACCTTCCTTCTTCACAAGACTGTGAGTTGTCAGAGCACAGATGTCTTTATTATGCACACAGAACCCCCAGCCGGGTACCTTGCACACATACAGATTTAATGAATTTTGGGGATAAATGGTTTGAAAGCATTGCTCATGGCATGATTAATAAAATGGTATGTGTACAGCACACATGCTGACAGTGCCAGCAGTTTAGATTATATCAGCAAGATGGCTCATGTTACGTTCTGAATGCCAAATCCTGAGAAAACAATCAATATTAAATATCAACTTTCACAGTGAACCACATCAGTATTTTTCAGGTTACAAATATCTTTCCTAATATCCCAGCTTCATCAGAGAAGAGAAATTAGGCGATTGTGACACTACTTTATAAACTGATTTGTCAAGAGTCCTGTCTTTCCCTGCAAAATGACTAAGTGCCTACAAATGCTTTCTCTAACATTTATTTGTAGAGTGATAGAACATTAGCTGCAGATTTAATGCCACCATGGTTGTAATTTGCATGTGGATGAAAAGTTAACATAATGTAGAACTGTGAAATTACACTAGTTGGCTATAAGCAGCAGCCTTGCTATATCCATTTCTCAGTCCTCATTATTTCACCTCTTGGCTTACTGTGTTTGCTGCTTTCTCCCATTACTCATGAAATTGTCACGTAAGTCCCTGAGGATGCACTAGCACAGGGCTTCTGGAAAACAGTATTTGGACAGTTTACATAATGGGACCAATGAAGCCAACATATTTTCCATTGTAAAAAAGCCAGTGTTCTCTTGCTTTGTTAATTGACCCACAGCTGTAAAAGGAAGAGGGCAAGTTTGGATGGGAAACAGAATGAGAAAGCAAATTTTCAGAGGACTGATTTGTAGGTTGTTCTCAGTTTAAGTGATGCTTATTTATAAGAATAAAAAATACATGAGATTTTTAAGGACATTGAATCCACAGTGGGGCCTATCTGGGAAAAAGAAGTGACATAGAAATTATTTTCTTCTATTCAGACAGTATGAGGAGATAGAGGCAAAGGTCTTTCCTAATGCAAAGTTAGGAAAAAATCAAACTACTATTGGTAAGTCACAAGAGACTAATTACTTCATTTTGTTTGTTTACGAGGTTACAACTGTGGTGCAATTTAATGTGCTTGTCATTACTTTTCTTAAGGTAGGAAGATGAGCCTGGGAACGGTAAACTAGAGAACAGTGCTAGCTGGGCTTACCAATTGAAATTAATCTTGTAGGAGTTAGTGGGAAGTCTCCGAGCATCACTTTGGAGCCGTCTGACCTCTGCAAGGCACTGTCTTCTCTAAGCCTCATTGCCTGCATCTGAACACTTAATATCACCATACCTCCTTTACTTCATTCAAAGGAGAGACATAAAAAATAATTCTGCTTTGTCCTCAGTATTATGAGTCATTCAATCAATAGACCAGGGGTATAAAGGGCACTTTAATCATGAGTACCAGAGGACAAAATGTAACTTAGAGATGAAAACAAGTATTTTATAATTTGGCAAATCTCTGTTATGCTAAGTGACACTAGCTGTGTCATGAGAAGTAGTGCTACAAAGTCATCCCAGATGATTCAGCAGAGCTTCTTTCCAACCTTTGCATATATATTTTATAATTATGCTTCATTTAATCTCCCTCTCTATTCAGAGTTCCTTTCAGAATTGGTCAGCAGGGAATCAATTTCTAGAACTAGGCCTTTAGTTATTCACCACAGGGTAGATTCTCACATGTATGAGATGATTAGTGGATTCCTCCTAATTCCATAATGATTTATAAATATTTTCCTCTTATAAACCTCTATTTTCAGAAAGTAGTGCAAATCTTGTTCAACCAAACAATGAAGAAAAAGTCAGGAAAAAACTACGGAATGAGTGCATAGAGAAAAAGCCATCATTTAACACTGGAGGAAAGTATTTCTCAAGTTTAAACTGAAGCAAACAAAAAGCACACGACAACACATAGTCCTAATAAAATTTTATTGAGAACCAGTAAGTCAAATCCTTTACAGAACATAGAAATACATTATGATCCCAACCCTCCTAATGACAAGAGGGTTTCCTGAATATCCTAAACACTTTGTTTTATACCTATAGGAGAGAAACAGTTCTACATCTCAACAGTATAGAAAATACAGAAGCAGAGGGCTCTGACCTGTTTCGGAGAAGCAGAAATGGAATCAGAATTCAGTATAAGTAATAAAGGACTACAGATGAGTTCTAGGGGCCAAAGGAGTGCATGAGTAAATATTCACTCTTCATATTTTATATTTCAAAATCAGCCAGTAGAAGGCAGGGCATCATAAGATAAGACACAAATTAACCTGAGGACATTAGAACCGAGTATGTCTCTCAATTCACTGATGTAGGGAAGTGGTAATAAGGAGAAAAAATGACCTTAGCTCCACATTTACCCAAAACTTGACCTACCATGAAGGCTTTAACAAAGCCTTTGGTACCAAATATTGATAGCAAATAATTGGAAGAGACATCAAAGATGCAAAAGGAGCCAAACGACTCTAAGGACTAAACACATCAGGTGAGCATAAAGGCCAGGATCTATGGGATTGGTTATTATAATGTTAGCATTTTTTACATGATGGAAAGTTGACAGTTGCAATTTCTCCTCACTACATGAACAGAAACATATGACAGGATATATGAACACTGCTTGACAAGTTTTGAGGGTTTTGCTATCTAGTCCTTGTGTAGAAATTTGAGATAACTATTGAGTTTTCTGGGCAGCAACTTTTGGGAAGGTTTTTTTTTTTTTTTTTAAACCAAGAAAAAAACATCTGAGGGAAAAAAGTAACAGAAATAGAACTGAAACAACAATGCCCTTCCTCTTAAAACTAAGAAAGCAAGTGTAAAGTTTCTTTCAGTCACCACTGAAATGGTGTTAGGGTATTGGTCTTAGCTTTGTTGCCTTTGTCTGAGTTTAAAATTCCATCAAAACTTTTTTAGCTCTTAAGCGTAAGTAAAGCAAATGATGGCACAAATATAAAATCCTGCCAGTTTAATAATAGTCTTAATAAGCTAAAAAAATGCACAACCTGAATTGTGTTTGTGTTGATGAATTTGTTAATGGATGACAGCAGCTACACTGTAATCCAAATACTAACAAGATTCTTATTCAAAGTGCTCTCCCTGCCAAAGTCTTCTTGGGGTTAAATCAATCAAGAAGCTTGGAGAAGTACTGTGATTCCGTTTCCTTTTGCTCGGACAAAGTGTGTTTTGTTCTTTTTCCCTGGTTTGTAACTGCAGTAGATAAAAGTGTAGGCACAGTACAATAAGACCTTTATCTAAACCAAAAGGGTTTTATTTTGTCAAGCTGGACACCTAGCTAAGGGCAAATTCGTTTTGCTGTGTTCCTCTTTTGCTTCTTAATGTAAATGCTGTTGATGGAAACTTTCACAAGGAAGACATAGCTTGCATAGTCTACCAGTGGCACCGTGGAAATCTGAGGCACAAGATAGTCCCTGACAAGGAGTAAGCTAATCCTAGGAATTGAGCAGTGGACTGCTTTTTAGTTCCTACTGTAGTAGCCTTTAAAGGGTCAATTTCCAATATTAGCTATTTTGGTGCAAAACAGAAAATAACAGGGGAGTGCTATCTGCAGAAACCAGAATATACTCAGTGGGAATTTGGTTCAAAGTTCCAATAAAGGGCCGGCCGGTGGCGCACTGCTACAGTGTGCCGCTTGGGAGTGTGGCAGCGCTCCCACCGAGGGTTCGGATCCCACATACAGACCGGTTCCCGCTCACTGGCTGAGCGAGGGGCGGGCACAGCACCGAGGGTTGTGATCCCGTTGCCGGTCCCGGTCCGGTGCGGGCGTGACACTGAGGGTTGCGGTCCGCTGCCGGACACGAAAAAAGACAAAAAGGAAAAAAAAAAAAAAAGTTCCAATAAAAATAATATGCTTTTGTGACCAAGAGAGATATGAAACTGGCACATTTAAAATTCTTAGACCCTGTGTTTTTAAAGCTGCAAAATGTTCAGTCAAAATGAGATGACAAAGGCCTGGGAAAGGCAGCAATGGAAGGAGGAGGAGTAGAGCTGACAAGTCAAAACATTTGGACAGAATCTGAAGCACCAGGTAGTCAAGTCAGTCTTCATCTGCCATATAAAGCCCAATTCTGTGACCTCAGAAACTGATGAACTGTTAAACCTTGCAAAGATCCATTTGTTCTAAGCATGAACTCTGGATAATACCTCTAAACCAACAGTGTATCTATCAAAAGCTCAGTGTTCTTGTTCAAGTTACTGGTTATATAGCATTCCCCTTACGTCCCTTTTTCAAACAGGAGTAGAATACTATATTATTTAGCGAAAAGATCAATATTCACTTAAATTGAAAGGAAGAAAAATATCTTATGGCTTATACCAAACAGGCAGCACTAAAACATAGTCATTGCAAAGGAAGTAGAACACAAGTCGAAATTTAGGTCAGTTGAACAGGGTGCACTGGAATCCTAGGTCACAATGTATTCACAAACAGAAAATTAGCTTCCTGATCTTATACAAATACCAAAGAAGAAACAAAGTTTAAAAAGTAATTTCAAAATACACTAAATTATTTTAGAGAAAACAACAAACTGTTATTAATAGCTTATCCTGAACTATCTTTCAAATCAGAAGTTTCACAACAACCATCATATTTTAGAAGTTTTTGATTATCATATTGGCTTACGGTGCCCTGACGGCTTAGCTTACTGAGAAAAAGGCAAATTTGAATGCATATTTATCTTTAGTCCAAACAGGCATCATGAATTTGAAAAATGGTATTTAGGTCCTGAGTCTAGTTTGTAACTCTTGCAAGTTTTTTCCTAGAAGCATATAAGTTATATTTTTGTCCCCTTTCATAACCAACCACCTAGAGAAGAGCATGTCATTAAACTGTCTGCCCTCCTGTTGAAGGAAAAATATTAAAGAGAAGAGGTGAAGGGCAATATCCAATAATAGTCATATATTTATCTTTATCTATATTTAGTTTCTCTTAAACATTTTTAGAACAGTAACAGATGGTTATATTCATAAACTTAAATAAGATTTCCACCCAGCTCTGAAATATCTGTATATGATCTCAAAATACTGTAAATGCCACCCACCCTCCCTTTAGGAAGAAATTGAAATTAAAGTTAAAAGGCTTCCTTGAATACTTTTAAATATAAGTAAATGATTTTTTTAAAAAAGAAGAAAAAAAAAAAAAGGAGAGGAACTGAACTAAAGACAAGCATTCTGGAAAAACAAAAACAAAACTAAATCAAGTACATAGTTTCACTTGATGTTTCCTTGAAAAGCAACGGAAGCACTTAGCCCAGGTTTGAATATACAGAAAGGGTCATGCAGTGAGAGTTGCAGGGGGCATGCTTTCCTTTTATAGTTCAAATGCAGGGAACCTGGCTTTTGTGGGGACCAGCAGGTCAGCCAGGAAATATATTGTTCCAGCCATTCCTACAGTAGGAGAAAGAGGCAAAAGTTATTACATCAAATGACTCCATTTTATAGTGTGGCTCCATTTTTTAGAATCAACAACTTTACGATTTTAACAGCAATGATTTAAAAGTGGGAATCTGTCTATATTTACATGCATTGCAGTTCAAACATTACAGATCACCAGTGAGGTGCTCAGCCTTTTTAACAAGGTGGAAGACAGGAGAGAGAATGGAACCAGACAGTTCAAGTCACAGCCCTGCCATTTACCATATGTGAACTCCTTCACCATGGCACCGTGGGACACTTACCTGTCTGAGCTTCAGTCTCCTCATCTGTGACATGAGGACAGTAATGCCTATGTGTTTTAGTGGAAATGATTTATGGCGGCATCTGCAAGATGCCCAGCATGTGCCTGACTCATAAATGGCAGCCACCATTGTGACTGCTAGTTTTAGGTCTGTGGTAATACACTTGCCAATTGAGTTTTAATATTGATTTGACACATTAGGAAATAAGTAGTTTAAGAAATAACCATAAAATTAATTTGTTGGTAAAACTCAAATTCAGATATATCAATTACCAAGCAGAGAACTAGCTACTGATATCATAAGGCAAATAAGCAATGTGTGAAAAATACCTTCAAAGAGGGAGAAGGGGGTGTCTGGTGTCCTGCATCCATGTTCCCCATAATCTAAGCACCATTCGGCAAACTGAAATGAGACCCAGGTTAGATAACTGTAGTGATTTCTTCCAGAGACCCCCCCCCCAAAGGTTGACAGAGATTGTTCCTAAGTACTCTGAAAAGTCAAAAACTGTCTTCAAGTCAGGGAAAAGGGATTAATGCAGAGAAACACGTGGTCTGAAAGTGTATGAGGCATGGGAAGAATTTAATGAGCCATCTGAGCCATGTATCTGCAAGGTTATCAAAGGCAGAAAGGAACAAAATTACTATACATCTTTTTTTCTTTACAAATGCTGTTGAGTAGGATTATGTCCCTTTCAAAGAATGCTAATTCAATTGAAAGGCTTTTGAAGGTTTTTCTTAAGTAACTGTGTTTGTTATTTACAGATTCATGGTTTTAAAAATAAATTAATTAAATCAGATGAACTACAGCCCTTTCTACAAGCTTCTGGAAGAGGTGTTTTCTTTTTGGTGGTTCTGACTCCTACCTTACAGGCCCTATACAGGTACTTCATATCCTGTGTGAGGTTGTACAGGGTCAGGAAGGCATAGGCGTTTCCTGCAGTGCCGTGACACAGCCCATATCCCTTCTTCAGCAACCCATATTGCCAGATCACATCAGCACACTGATAGGCATCACAGAGATACTGTTCCTCTTTGAACACCTGCATACAAGGGACATACATTTTATTATAAGGGATATAAAGGAAAGTTCTATTGACATTCCTTCCTTATAAGTAAGCAGGAGAAACCAGGAAAGGAAAGAGAGAGGGAGGTGGCTTGGCAAGAAACGATAAGGGGTTTACTGATAGAGAGATGTGTTACATTGGTAGTGACAAATTACTAAAATTGACTAGCTTTGCTTTTTTTAAATAATTGGACATTAGTTTGTCTGTACAAAGTTTTCTGTGCACGTGTGTTTGTGTATGTGGGTGTCATTGATGAAGCCACATTATTTAGTGTGCAACTTGCAGATAGCATTAGACACTTTCCAAAGAACACATGCTGTCTTTGTTAACCATGATGCTGTTCACTTTCAGAAAGGTTTTTTACATACTGAAGAAAATACTGTTACTTATTAATATGCAAATTGATGATAAAATACTATACTTTATCAGAAAAATTAGATAGACCTTTGCAATCTTTTGCTGCCACCTATCTCTTGATCAAAGACTTGGGAAAATTGAGTAGATATTTTTAATACCTAATTGCAAGCTAAGTGTCTTTAAAAATAGAATATTGCAGTTTTAAAAGTTTTTCCACTATATCCAACTTTCTGAAATGTACATTATATTCTAAAAGCTTATTTAGTTATGAGATGCTAGTGCCTATTTATAGTCTGCAGATTTGTAATTTGTTGATTTGGCACCAATGGTCATAGATATTTTGGTTTACTTCCATTTTTTTTTTCTCAATTAAAAATCTTTTCTTCCTTGTTGGCAGTTCTGCTATAACATGCTTTTTAGGAGTGATATTTATATATTTTTTTACTGTGATAAAACATACATAATATAAAAAGTTACAATTTTTACCATTTTAAAGCATACAAATCAGTGGCGTTAATAACATGCATGAAGTTGCATAACTATCATCACTGTGTATTTGCAAAACTTTTCCATCATCCAAACAAAAATTTGTACCCATTAAGCAATAACCCCTCATTTCCCCTTCCCCCACAGACCCTGGTAACCTCTATTCTATTATCTTTCTCTATAAATTTGCCTATTCTAGATCCCTCATATTAACCATAACATCACATAAGTGGGGTCATATAGTATTTGTCTTTTTGTGTCTAGCTTATTTCACTTAATATGTTTTCAAGGTGCATGCATGTTGTAATAGATATCAGAATTTCATTCTTTTCTATGGCTGAACAATATTCCACTGCATGCTTATACCACATTTTCTTTATTCATTCATCTGTTGATGGTTTTGCACCTTTTGGCTATTATGAATAATGCTGCTATGACCACTGGTGTACTTGAATCTTTTTTTTTTAGTTCTTTTGGGAGTAGAATTACTGTATCATATGTTAATTATATGTTTAGTTTTTTGAGGTACTGCCAAACTGTTTTTCATGGTGGCTGTACAGTTTTATATTCCCACCAGCAATGCATAAGTATTCTATTTTTAATTGAGCTTCTGAGATACTTACCTTGGCTCTGCCACTGATGCTATGATCTTGGCTACTCTACCTGTCAGTCTCATATTCTGTGAAAGAATGTCTGCTATAGTAGAGATGGACTGTGAGAATAGATTATAATCCATTTAGCAACGTGACCTTAGGTCCAATAAATTATTTATTGCTCCTCTAAGAATTATGATAAGACTGATTTTAAATTATAAATTTTTTTGTTATGTTTTCCAATTTATTTCTAAAATGAGAAAATACACAGTACCTTATAGGCCTGGGTGAGCATGTAGATTACCCCAGGGGCGCCATGGCACCAATGGACAAGCAGATCTCGGTTATCATCCACACATGGAGGGTAATTGCCGGAAGGGAATTTCAGATGGCAGACATAGTCTACACTGGGCTTGACCAAACTATGTAACTTCAGTTGGCTTACTTGAAGGCTGGGCTAAAAATAGGAAAGGGAATTATTAGTTCTGCTGAAACAAACAAATCTTACTAGGCCTCTGTATGAGTTTTAAATCAGGAAAAAAAAAAAAGCATGACCAAAAGGAACTGGAAGGTCATTAGCAGGTTTTGGATTCCATCCAATTTTTTCACCTATTGGATGCCTTTATTTTAATCTTCTGTGATTTCATTTTAAGATTTTAAATAATGGAACAAACTCAAATTAGGCTAAAGTTAACTCTTGGGCCTTTTGTATATGTTATTTTTCAACATTTGTTATCTACGTACAAATGCTTGAGCATGTGAGTGTAAAAAAAGTTTTCAAAGATTTCAACACCTAAAGAATGCTTTAAAGGACACAAACAAACTACGCAAGCCAAGGATGACTTTCATTATTACATTTACAGAACTGTTAGGTGATATTTCTGATAGAAGCGGATACTAACAAGCTAGGAGACCTGGCCTCTAGATGCTAAACTGCAGTGTGACTATAGATCAAGTTTTTCTGCAGAGAATTTGGGACAGATCTATATGCAGAATTATTTTGATACAACAATGTACAAGATTTATAAGACATACTGACATAGAGCACAAGAGCTGCCATTTTTGATACAATTTTTTAGTTTCTACTTTAGGTCCTGTTCTTAATGCAATGCACTGCTCACTTCTTCAAACAACAAATTCAAAGTGTTGTTTTGCCAGGCAAGGAGGTGGGGTGTGTGGGGGTGAGGGGTGGGCAGTCATGTGAAGCACAGGCAGGAGGCAGTGGTGGCAGGAACAAGTGATATTGATGATTCGACCGTCACAAGATTCTGAAAGTACACTGAATTCTTTAGGGGACATACAGATTCCACTCTGCACAAAGAATAGTGCTCAAGCTCAGTTTAAAGTGCTACAGTAGAAAGAGTGAATTCTACTCAAACTTGTAGGAATTATCCAACATGGCCTAAAAATAGTATTTTATTTTATGTTGAGATACATAGGTACCTAATAGAACAGGCTTTCAGGATTAAAAATTAAATAATTTAAAATAGAAAATAACCTGCAAATGGAAAAATCAATACTTGGATTTTCAGATTTCCTATTACAGCTAACAAAAGGAGGCAGAGTATGTCTCCTGAATATCTGTTTCAATGAAAGGTCAATGAGGCTGTCTAGTCTCTGACATGTATGATTCTAACTCACCTTGAAACTTCAGAAGACATGAACTCTCCCTCCCTGAAAACTTTTAAAAATCTACATTCACTACTGGAAATAGAGAGCCATGAGGAAATGTGCCAGAAAAATAAAGGAATTTAAGACTAAACTGTCAAAACCCCTAATTTTAAAACTTCTAATTGAGACGTGCAGAATAAGTATAATGGCTAGTCTCTGATTGCCACTAGTACTCAAAGTGACTTTGCTTTCAAAAGAAATAATAACCTTGCGTTTTTCAGCTCTGTTGCCATTGTTTAGTTGTAGGTAGAGGCCATATCTGACACTGATGTTGTATTATTACAGACAGCTACTCAATCAGCTGGTAATAGGTGTATCCAAGCACTCATGTTGAACATATTAATGAATCACTTCTGTTTATGCCACACTGTGTTTTGGGAAGGTGAGGAGGGTACTTCTGCTGCCATTAGAAATCAATTTTCTTTTGCCATAAATTCTTATACCTATTCACAAGTGCCAATTTCTCCTTAAGAAGAGCTTCATAAGTCCGCTAGAACGACACTCTCATGAGATGTTCTTTTTGACCTCCTCTCCAAATTATGTTTGCTGCTGTTTGTCTTCGGTTTGTTTGATTTTGGCTGATGTGTACCAATAGTGCTAGATCCCAAGAACTGTTCGCCAAGCATAGTCAGCTATTTTTCAGGTAAGTTACACAATCCATTGAAAAGTCTCCTCAGCTTAGTCTCTAAGCGAGTCTTAGGTAATGTGTGTTCATTTGTTTTCTATTGATTTTGTTCTTACTCCTGGAATTTGTTTCAGTAGGTTGTGCTTTATAATGTGCAATAATATTCTTAAATCAAGAATTTTTTGGAAGAGAATAGAAGGCACTTCATATAGAATTATATGTCAAAACACTGTAGTGTGCACAAGTGGCACTAGGTAGGCAAGTATGGTCATCTACAAATCAATTGTCATCTCAAAGAATAGCACCTTTATGCTTATGCATTTTAAACTGCACCTTGGCAAACGTTACCATTGCTTGTCTAGGTCAAGTAATTACAAGGAAGGTGATGCACTGGTTGACAGAGTGACAAAATAGAGCTAAGCACCTGTCTTCTTACTCGAAACAGTATAAGTGTCAGGAAGCATATTTTGAAGTCTCACCATAATCACCCCTTACCTGCATCAGGAAGTAATAAATTCCTGCCAGGCCATGAGCAGCCCCCACATAATATTCCTGGTACCATTCATACATCAGTGGAGACTTTGCTGTGAAGTTTCTCTTTCTAGCTAGGTTTTCTCCAGAAGTTAAAACTGTTTCACAAATCTACAGGGAGAAAACAAACCAAAAAAAACAAGATAATCAGAATACAAACCTTCCTGGTGGTGGTAAGGAACTTTTTGTTAAAAGGTGCCAGAGGGGCCGAGCCCGTGGCGCACTCGGGAGAGTGCGGCGCTGGGAGTGCGGAAGCGTTCCCACCGCGGGTTCGGATCCTATATGGGGATGACTGGTGCGCTCAGGGCGCTCACTGGCTGAGCGCAGTGCGGCTGGTCTCAAAAAGGACAAAAAAAATAAATAAATAAAATAAAAAAAGGTGCCAGGGAACATGACAAATTAGACATCATCTTTTGGCCAGGGAAGGGCACAGTTTCATTCTGTACCAGAGAAGTGGATGCAACTATATTCTGCCTGAAAGAAGAGGGTATGGAGGGAATCTTGAACTCTGCACTAGAACTTACAAGAATCTGCCTGCCAAAGGAAAGTATAAATTCTTCCAGGCTCAAAAGGAGAAGTGGTGAAATCTGGCCCTAATCTTCTTCTGAATAGGCCTCTAAGCTCTCAAAAGGAACAGGTGGGCCTTCTGCTCCGAGTCACTCCCTATGGTGTTCCTAACAGTGCTCAGTGTGAAGCTGTTGGTTCTCTGACTGTGCCTGACCTTTAGTGGTCAAGATATATCTTCCTTCTACTTGAGATGTGCTAACTGGAGAGACAAAAACAATAGTTTAGGCAGACAGGAAGTAAGTGGGATCCTAAAAAGACTCCTAAAAAGCACAAAAACATGGTACCTGCTGAATATGGCTTTGAGGAATCTTTTCCACTCCAAAGTTCTTATTGACAAAAAGAAGAGCATAGATGTAGCCCATCCGTCCATAGAGCATTTCACTTGGAGCATGGGAATCAATCTTGTTCAGGTGAATTAGCCTAGGAATAAAAAGACAAGCCTAAGATAATTTGAAAGGGATCAGGATTAAATGTTGGTATATACTTAAAAACAGTACATTTAAAAAATACACATACACACAGAGACTATATATATAATCTAATCTTTGAACCCTGACTATCATACATACAAGAGTACTTCAAAAGTTCATGGAAAGATTCGTATTATCTTTTAATTCTACTTTTCGACTAATTTTTTGAAGTACCCTTGTATATATGAAAGTTAATTGAATTTCTTTTCTTCAGTTCATGATGGAACTGACAAGAAACTCACAGAGTGAAGGAATGCAAGTATATGGCTGAGGCTATCTAACACCTCCCCAGTTCCTCACAGAGGCATGCCTTAAGACTACTGTTTTAGCAGTTGGGGCCAAAGAAGCCAAGAATTGCTGGTTATTACAGCATTTAGCCTGGAGAAAGGGCTAGGTCAACACTCAAAGGACCACCTGTGTCCATAGAATGAAATGCTTGCTGTACCCCAGTTATCTCCTTCCTCAGTATATTTCTTAACGTGTCACCAGGCCTACTTGGAGTGTCTGTACAGCAGCCAGATCTGCCACCATCAAAAATACATACAAATGGCACAAAGGTATCCATCAGTCTTCCTGTCCCCCCAGACTCCTAGCCTTCTAGTACTTTTCAGAAACAAACACTGTTACCAATTTTTTTGTATATATCTAGAATTATTTTATGTACTCATAAACATATACATATTTATAAATATATTGTTCTACAGCTTGCTATTTGACAATACATCTTGACAACCATTCCCTATCAGCATATAGAGTAGTCTCACTCTTTATAACAGTTGCCTAATACACCATTAAATAGATATATTATCATTTATTAGGTTCCTATTGACAGACTCAGTTCACCTTTTAAAAAAGTTATTTTTGGTTCCGATTCTTGGTAAAGAGGAAGCACATTCCACACCCTGCCTCTCCCACTAAACAGAGCTCCAAAACCTGCACAGAATACACGAAGCAGTTATTTGTGAGCTCTGGAAAGTAAATAATGACAGGCAGAATGGGGAAGAAGACCAGAATGCCAAATACCACCAAACCAGTGATGAATGTACGTTTTTTTTCCCTTCTGGTATTCCTGTAGAAGCAAGCACCAGGGGGCTGATTGAGAGAGCTCCAGAAGCTCTTTAGTTCTGACACAGGAGGAACAGGAAAGGGAACTCCAAACAAAGAAAGTGGGTAAACCCTGCATTTTTCTTCATTTTCCTTCTTCTCTTCTCTGTTCTCTCGCACCAGAGGCCATAAGCAATCTCATCCTGGCAGCAGAAGTGGAGGTAACAGGAGCCCACATGAGCCTCAACTCTGAGGGAGGAAACCTTCCTCACAGCTCTGAGGAGCTGTGGTCCCAGGAGGTGGGGTGAACCCCCACTGCTTTACTTCTCTCTCTCTCCTTCATATCACCTGGCCCCATGGGAAGCACAGGGCAGGGAACAGAAGCAAAGCCCTAGCTGTCTTGCCAAAGGAACAAAATGGAAGCCCCAGTGAACCACAAATTAGGGGGAGATCACAGAGGGAGATAAGCTTAAGAAAGCAACCATATTTGGCAATTGGAACTCTGAGAATTAACTTTTTTTCCTTTTTGTTTGGTGGGGGAGGGGGAAGCAAATATAATTAGTAGGAAAAAATGTCCTTGCTATTTTTATCACGATATTTTTAAAGTGTATCTCAATTATCCCTAAATTAGCCTACAAATTCAATGTGATCACATTTAAGTTGCTAAAACATTTACATTTTTGGTAAAATGTGACAAAATAATATTAATATAAAGAGCCAGGGAAATGCTGGAAAAAGATTAGTCAGCGAGAGGATATTAGCCCTACCAAATGTCATCAGGTAGCTTAGGAAACTACACGTACTATTTCATGTTGGTTCTTAAAATTTCTCATCTATAAAATGAATAGTGCCTTTTGATTTAAAAATGGACTCACTTGTTGTCTGTATGGAAATTTTCTTTTAAAGTAAATTATGAATGGTACGCTATGCTTGTGTACGTATGTCATCTAACCTTAGTTTATACACTAGGGATGGTTAGTTAGCATTTGAGGTGACAAAAATCATGCCTCCCCCCACACTCCAGGGTGATTGGTTACATCTGAAGTACTCTAGTCAGGAATCAACATTCAGAGGTACTCAGCACTTCAAATAACTTTACCAAAATGTATACCAGAGGATTTGTCGTAAGTGTAGTAAGGAATGTTAGAAAGCGGCTTTTCACTGGCTGGAGGTTTGACAGATGGTACAGATTTTCCCACCCTTTCGTGAATAAAATCTAAGAAGGGCTTGAGGCTAATGTGGCTTTCTCTGAGCTACACGAATGCGGTACATATGTGTATCTTCTTCCTAATAAATGTATGTACACTTGGCAGAATTGGGCAACTGCTTGTGTCTTCATTTTAACATAGTCAGTGGGAAGGGTATAGCTGAAAGCGTACACAGCCCCCACTGCAAATCTCTGGAGGCCGCCAATATTTATGAACAAACTAAAAAAAACCCAAGCAAACAAAATCCTGGAAATTATTGCCACCAGGCTATACACCCATAAAGTGACGAGGTCCTAGCTCCACGGGGAGGATACTTGTGAAAGAAAATAATACCACCCTCCCCATTCCCCTTCTCACGCTTCCACGGGGGCTTGTGGTAAGGGGAAGGGAACACAACATTTAAAATAGAGAGCACAAGTTTTAATAACTGGAATGAAATGATTTTTGTGACTGAAAGCAGCTGACAGCTATGAAACAAAGACAGAAAAAGTTATGAAAAAGTCTTCTAGGGAACTTACTCTCCACTAGGAAAGAGAGTTTGGGAAAGCATGGACAGTTGCAGATCCTGAAAAAGTTACACTTTTTCATATTATACGTCAATGAATTGAGGCATCGCAAACTGGTTAAATATGCAAATGCTGGATCATGCATTTTTCTCCTTCTACAAATACAGGCAATAAACTTACAGTGGTTAGGTCAGAGGTTCCTTTCCATTTTTGTGCAGTACCTTGTTTGACCTTTTTAAAACATCAACAGGCCTAAGTGGGTGGTAGACTTACGGGCCATTTTGTTTTCTACTTCAATACCATATATATGTGTACCTATGCACACAATTTTTAAGAGAACTTAAAAACATTTATTTAAAAAAATATTACTTTTTTTCTCATGCTAGAACCGGCAGCTCAGTATGTTTGGACCATAGAAAATAAAACCTCTTAACTAGATACAAACTTAACCATTGTAGTAAATAGAACACATGTCTCAGAGTTCTGATAAGAACCCATTATCAAGTTTTAATATAAATGTATCAAATTGTATAGAATTTAGATATAAAAAAAGCACTTTTGATCTTTTCCAAAGGAGATTGAAAGAACTATTCAAAAAGGGAAATTTCTGTGAGTTTTTAAACAAAAACTGTTCAATGGAAGTATTACTCAGAACAATCATTACATTAACTCCAATCACATTCCTACCAAAATAAAATGTTTCGATCACTGTACTAGAAAACGCCATTTTTACATTTTCCAACGTTAACGACTTACACTACCACTAGATGGCAATATAAAATTAGCATTCCAATTATTTTGAAGCCAAACTCATTTGCATTTGGGACATTCAAAGTAGGTAGCAAATAACTTCCAAATACTTGAAAATAATGTATTGCTTCAGAGCACCTCAATAAAACAATACAGTTTAGGGTAACAAAGGAAGTATTCCATTTTTTTCTGAATTTGAATTCAAATCACTAAAACTCATAAGTTGGATCTGATGATTACTAAAGGTAGGACTTGTAACTGCACGGTTTATGTGCTACATTCTCAAGATAAAACTAAGATATGATAGCATTTATGAACTGTAATGGTTATTTTATGTGTGTCCAAAAACTCTCAAACCCACAAGCACACCTTGCAGCTCCATTTATTTGTTTGGATATGTTGATATTAATAGCAAGCAATCTTCAGAAGAGATAAGCAAGTCACTGAAATGTCACTGAAGGAAGGATAAAGACACATAAAAAGATAGCTCTGTTCCACTGCTAGCAATATTTCTCCAGGGTGATACTGGGGAAAGTTTTTTTGCCTTGTATTATCAAAAGGTGTGTAACTTTAAAAAACCATCCTTTTCTGACACATCACACTACAAAGGAGAAAGGTCATACTTTTCCTGAACAGAATGCCAAATTTCCTCATCATTCTAAGTACTGGCCCCAGAGCACTACATATGTCAGTTAGTCACCTAATTGGGTACAAAATGGGTGATGCTCTCTATTCATGTTCTGGTATCAATATCTCTGTGTTGAAGAACGGGTCAAACTGGACATGATATACGAGTTTATCAAGCAGTAGGAAGAACAAGCACTGTGTACTGTCCTCCCCACCACTCCCCAGCCATTTGCAGGACAATTTGAACATGAACACATACATGTACTCCTTTTGAGGAGTCACAGACTCCTCCAAAAGAAAAAGTTAAGAAGTGAAAATGGTTTCTCCAGGCTGAGTATAATTTGGGGGTGTTATATACCTCCAGAAGACCTAAGATACCAAGGTAAGTACGTCTATCCTAGGGAAACACTGACTTCTTCGGATTTCAGTTTCTTTGTCTAAGGACTGGGTCTTAATGTACATTAAGAAGCGCAGGAGAGGTAAGCTGGAATGTGATGTCGGCAGTGAAGCACAACAAAGACATTACACAGAGAACGTGACTGTCTGTGGTATCTCAAAACAAGCTATGTAATGAGGAAGAAGGTTGGTAAAAAGTAAAACAGACTGGGCCGGCCCGGTGGCGCACTGGATAGTGCGCTGCTGGGGAAGCGCGGCGGCGCTCCCGCCCGAGGGTTCGGATCCCACATACAGACCAGTTCCCACTCACTGGCTGAGCGGGGCGCGGGAGCAACACCGAGGTTTGCAATCCCGTTGCCGGTCCCCGGTCCGGTACGGGGGCAACACTGAGGGTTGCGATCCGTTGCCGGACGCGGAAAAAAGACAAAAGACAAAAAAATAAAATAAAATAAAATAAAAAATAAAAGTAAAACAGACAAATAGATTTATTGAATAACTGATGATATCAATTAACTTTGGATTTCCTAAAGTTAAAATGAGAAGACTTACATATTTTTCCTTTAAAAGGGAGGAGATGTGAAAGGTAAAGCAAGCGCTATAATTTACAAATCATTCTCTTTTTTTCTTTCTGTTCTGCCATAAACTCTAAAAACTTGAAAAATCAAAGCTACAGCCACAACAGCATATTTCCTATCATGTATCTACAATCTATATTTTTAACCATCACAAGCCTACTGACTATAAATAAAATATTGTTGAAATGTCACAAAACTAAAAAAGATATCAATAACAAAAACACCTTTATTACCGAGATATTAAAAAAAAAGAATACAATCTTAGCTTACTCTTAAGAGTGTTTTAATTTAAAATAACCAATACTGATATATGGTACCATTTCCCAAGAGTGTTTCTTAGAATAGGCCCTCAAGATGCCATCGAGAAAAAAGGCTGTCAGTGTAAGCTTGGTGAATGCTGCTTCCTCTGGTTGCTGTTTTTTCCCTGCATATATAAGCTACTGAAGACTCTGAGCAGCCAGTAAAGACGCGTATTTATTTTTGTTTAGTGTTTGAATACAAACCTCGATCTGTGTGAACAAACAAAACCTTGTTTTCATTGAACACTTATTAACATTCCTCACACAGAAAAGTATTACCATTTGATTGTACATAGTTTGGGAAAGGTTGGCATTACATGTAAAATATTAGGACCACTATAATTTAATTTGATGGTACTTAAGAGTGACTCATTTAGAGACTATCTTGAGGACCTTTAAAGCAGATGTGTATCTAATGGCTTTAAACTGGTTATCCTGAAAAAAAAGGTAGCTTCTGTGTTTCAAATTTAGGTAAGTATGGTACAGTTTTGTATTGCCTGGTCTTATGTAAGTCAAGAACACACCCTTTAATTAAACTTTTGGGGAAATCACTATTTTGTTTTATCTGCCATTTTGGCCAAGCTTGGTGACAGGTTTAGTTTTTTCCTCTAGACATACTAAGTAATGTGCTTTTTGTTTTTAAGTTGCACTATAAAACTTCTAGCCTCTGGTAGTACAGCATAGGCATGTATAAAAAAGGTATTCTAAGTTATTTTAATTCATGGAATGATCCAATATAATGACTCACAAATCATTACAGGTAGAGCAAAAGACTCTTTGGCCCACACATTCTGTCCTCTTGTTACAATTTCCAGTGGAAAAAGTCAGCTATAATAAGAAAATATCACAGTATGGGACAAAATTGGGGGAGGAGGGAGAATTTAAACAATAAGGGTGTAGATGATTCCTTCTTTAAATACAACACAGTCATATCTTTGCCTGTTGATGAGATATACACTACCACATAGTATAAGATTAACCAAGGGAACCTCAACAAACTAAATTGATAATGATAATGCTATTACAACCGTGGTCGACTGAGGGCCAATCAGTGATTAAAACGTGGCTGGAGTTCAAACTTTGCATGTTAGTGTTAGCAAGCACAGCTGGAGCCTAACAGCAATGCATGCAGAGTTGTACAGCAGCCAGATTTCTTAGTAGAATTCTGAAAAAGTGCTCAATAAATTCTAATAAGGCAACAATTGTAATTTAATAGTACAAAAGTTTAGTAATCCTTCATAATTCACAAGCTTCTAGTATATTGCCATGATTTATATTAAAAATGAAAATCTGGATTTGCATGTCATTGTCCTAAGAAAGGCAGTTTTGAATCAGTTTGTGCTCCCTTAGGAGGCCTCTCCCAGCCTACCAACACGAAATGAACCACATTTCTTTAAATGACTGATCTTGGATAGCACCTTGGATTAGGCTTTTGACCTCATTTATATAACTGAACTGATGTTTGATTTGGAACATGACAGTGTCTTACATCTTGCAATAAAATAGGGATTATAATGATTGTTCCTTAACCACAACACAGGAATAAGAGAACTGATCAAATTATAGTAGTAAGATTTATCTGCTGAGAGAAAAGTAAACTCACTAGAATGTTCTTTTGCTAATGCAGAAGTAATGCATAATGATGTCTAGATAATAATCCTCACACAGAAACATGATTACCGTGTGATATAATCATTCGCCTGCTTCTCATTGTTCATCTTGTGATACAGCACAGCGGCCGCTGCCAAGGGGCCTGCATCCCCACAAAGAAAAGTGATGGAACGCTTGGTCAAACAGTTCAGACTTTGCTTTACGTAGCCATGTGCCATCTGTAGATAGGCAGGGTCCCCGAACACATCATAGAGATGTAAGTAAAGCACAGCAACACCTGAAAAGCCAAAAGGAAACAATGTAAAGATGAGGGAAGGGCAGTAGATTTTATGATTTCAGTGTGTTTCCTACTCAGCAGTGTTGATTTCTGCTAAGTTGTAGCAAATATGTAAATTATCTGGAAGTTGAGGTGACTGTAGTTCTAGGCTCAGCTCTATTGCTAAGCAGCAGTAAGCACCAGGAAGAGTCCAATCACTTACCTGTTATCAGTTTCCTCATCAATACAACTCTATCAAAAAATAAGAACTCTAAGACTCCGGCAAACAAAGAGACACAGTCTATTATTAATCCTTGTTGTACTCTAGCTATTATTGTGTTAATATGTTCTTCTTGTTGGTTAAATGATAGGTCACCAAACTATAGTTTCAAATAAATAGCCCCCTATTCATTTAATGAATAATTATTTAATTAATAATAAACAAGAATGTTATGTTTTGTTAGCTAGAGAAATTCAGACTAGGGAATAAAAAACTGAACTTCTCTTCATATAAAAAATAATTTTTTGTGTGAGAAGGCAGTTAGGGTAACCAAACCCCCTACCGAGTATCCTTCCAGGCAAGGATTATAAGAAAGTAATTTGACATCTGAGAAAATATATTCAACTCCTCCTCAGTTTTTTTTCTCTGTTGAGGACCCAGCTACTTTGTTAACCATAATGTAAAAGCTGCCAACGACTTTTGCTTTGGGCCTTACTCGATTGCTTTTTATCCTGGCTTTTGAAGCCTGCTATGTGTAATTGAGGCGTTGTCGGCATGTCCTTATTCTAAATGCCTGTCACAGTAGATAGAGCCTTCCCTCTGAAGCCAGCTGGTCTCAGGGAAGACTCAAAGATGTGGAGGAGGGAGCCTGCCTGCCTGCAGCATTTCCAGAAACTCATTTTCCCCTTAAAGTACATTTTCCATCTCATTTACCGTTTTTAGAAGACACACAGCCTCTGTTTAAATCTAAATTAATAGAGCCAATCTCTTCATGGATTTCAATGCAGTAAAAATGCAGCCTACAAAATTACTTTTCACTGTACTGAAGACAATTTTAAATTTAGATAGTTTTCTCATTTTGCATGGGTAATCTCCAAAGCTTTATGCTACAGACAATTCAATTTCACATGTACATTAAGGCCAAATTTTCATTTCCTACCAAAGTTAATAACCTTGTCTGGTCTTTCAAAGTGGCCTGATGTTAGTGATTCCACAAGCTGATGATCAGATGTACCAATGCTTAAGGTTTGTAGACAAGTGTACAAAACCATGTATGTGGGTAAGAAAAAAAAAAAATCTCCTTTTCACAAATGATCAATGTCAAGAGCTTCTTTTAGAATTTGGTTTTTAATAGGTTTCATTTCTATCCATATCACACATCTGCAGGCAACCCATTTAAATTGTTACGCTTCCATTGTGCCCCCCTAGTCTAATTAAGTTATGTAAGCACCAAAGCCAGATAATGACATGACAGAGATCTGAGAAAATATAAAGTGATTAAATATGAGTCCAATGATTGTTTTCCTTTTCAGGCCTTTGTCTCTCATTATCAACAATTCCTCTTGGCCTAATATCTAACAAACAAAACCTATTAAGGCTTGCAATTGTAAGATTTTATGTATTTTTCATGAAAAACAGGTAATCATTTCTTAAGTCTTAGAACATTTCATTTGGATGAAATAAAATTTCTTTTCTTTTTTCTTTTTGATCAGCAGAGAATTATCTTTCTAGTTTCTGGGATTCCACAACCTCAGATTCCATTTCTCTCCTTCCTCTTGTTCTGGGCCTCAGTGTCTGCATATTTTGATTAAGCAATCTCCTGCAGGTTGCAGTTTAAGGTGTCTACACTCATTGTCACAAAACACCCATGGATGAAAGGGACATTAAGTGATGCGTGCTGCTGCTAATTAGAAAAATTTTTCCTGAACATGCTCATTGTAAATCAGCCCAGCTCAGAAAAATAAGACAAGATGTATAAGTCAGAGACATTTAATGCCTCATCAATATTTTATAACCCATGAGTAATCCTAATTTAATAACAGAAAAATGGGGAATGTAGAGGGTTAGAAATCTTGACTCTCGGTTGATTTTTAGAGTAGGGTTTTTAGGTAATGCACGAATGGGGCAAAAGCCCTCAATTTAGGGGGCAAAAGTCCACAGACAGCAGGGCAAAAGCCCATCTAATCAATTCTAATCAAGTATATGTTGATTCCCAGCTGATTTTTAGAATAGGGTTTTTAGGTAATGCACATATGGGGTAAAAGCCCTTGGCTAAGGGGCAAAAGTTCACAGAATGGCAACAGCCCATCTAATCAGCTGTAATCACTGTTCAAGTATGGCACTGTATACTTTAATGATTTTAAAGCTAACAGGTGGTTGATATAGCAATCCTGTTAAGACATTTTAAAGAACTGCTGTAGGGAAAAATGTGAAAAAATGTTTGCTAAGGGCAAGCTGTCTGTTGGTGGAAATTTTAGAGACAATTACACTTAGATTTAATCATAAGAATGTAACTTTTGCTTAAATCATCTGAGGAGAGGTTATATTTTAGATAATGATCGCAGTTTGACCAACTTAGCTTTTCACAAATTGTACTTTAGAACTTTATGTTGTTAATTTTACTGACGTTACTCGTTTCCATTGTTTAAGCCATAGTTAGGTATAGATAACTTTTGTCACACTGCCCATGTCTTTGTGTCCTTTTGAAATGACTGAATCAACTGATTTTTCTTGTGAAACTTCCTTGTCTTTACAATAAAAAACAGAAGCTAACTTTGAATTGGGGCTGCACCCAGTTTTCTCCTTCTAACAGAGGAATTGCTGAGGTGAAGTCCCTTCAGGCTCCTCATTGCTTTCATGTTGCTTTGAGTAATCTTTTTTCATCTCTGTTATACAGTGAGAAGTATAACAGGGGAACTGCCTGTGTCCAACTGTCTTGAACCTGATCCTTATGATCCTCCAACCCTTGACAATATTCATGCATATAACATCACCTCTGCATAAAATACCAAAGACTCAAAGATGGTTGGCAAGGTGGGAAATAAAGACACAAACCCAAGGGCTCTGCAGAGAAAACTCACCCAGTCCTTCTCAGTCCTTAAATACTTGTATACCCACAGACCTAACCTCAGTCAATGCTTTGAAAAGCTCTTTCAAATGTAATTTTTATCAAAATATATATGTTCTTTGTGGAAAAAGTCACATAGTACTGGAAGACTTAATATGTAAAACCCAGTCCCCTATTCTTGCCTCCAAGTCAACCACTTTCAATCAGTTTAGCCATTTCCTCTAGTGTTTGCTTCCATATTTCTAATAATATGCTTATTCAATTCTACCTTAATTTTCTTTCTTTGTTGAGGACCCAGCTACTTTGTTAAATATATGTAAAAGCTGCCGATGACTTTTGCTTTGGGCCTTACTTGATTGCTTTTTATCCTATTTTTGAAGCCTACTATATGTAACTGATTTTTCTATTTCAGACATTTTTGACTCACCTACTCTGGAAGATGAGGATTTAGCTCTTGTGAGAGAGACTGCAAAGTGGTCCCCAAATGTATCTCCTTTTTCCCTCAATAATGCTCTAGATTTTAACTGGGCATATGGGCACATGGCTGCCCAGAATAGCCTTCTCTGCAGCTAGGTACAGCCCAGAGGATTGTGACTAGTGGGAGTTGTGTGGGCATCTCTGGAAAATGTTCTTGAAGTGAGGGGACTAGCCATTTCTTTCCCTTTCTACTTTCTTCTTGGCTGGATGGAATGCCAGTGTGATGGTGTAGTTGGAACAGCCATCTCAGACCATGAGCTGGAAGCTGTGTGATGAGGTTGGGAAAGCATCAAGATCAAAGCAGCCTAGATCCTGGAGGACTGTGAAGCTGCCATACCAGTCCCTGGATTGCCTACATACACAAGAGACAAATAAACACCTGTCATATTAAAACCACTGTTATTTTTGATGTATTGCCACTACTGGTAAGCCTAATCCTAAATAATACAGCTCATTTAAAAGCTAGAGAGGTAGGCAGAAGCTACATCATATAGGGTCTTGTAAGCCAGTTAAGGATTTAGGGTTTCATTTGAAAAGCACCATTTTAAGCATGGGAAGAACATAATTAGATTTGTTTTGTTTTATTTTTTTAAAGTTCACCATAACCACACTGTAGGGTTTGGAAGGGAGTGTGTGGAACAGTGGGTGCAAAAGCAACAGGTAGGAGGATGCTTCAGGAGCAGGAGTGAGACCCACGGTGGGAGCTGTAGTAGAGATGTAGTGAGAATGAACTGGAAATGTATCTGTCTGGAAGGTAAAATCAACAGAACCTGGTTCAGAATGATTGTGAGGGAGATGTCACGATGGCTCCCAGATGTCTAACCCCAAAGCAAAGCAGCCAATGGTGCCCACTGGTGCCCAAGATGGCAAACACCTCTGCTGGAGGGCCAGGTTTGGGAGGGAAGATTACAGTTGTATCCATTCATTAATTCATCCTCAGATATGATTCTATTCTCTAAGGTCCCTTTTCTTCTTTCTCTTTATTATCACAGAATATGCTACTTCTTTAAAATTGGACAAAAGCCAAGTGTATTATTCTTGGGCTTAAATTTGAATAGCAAATAAAATTTCCTTGTATACTGTTTGCTAAGCAAAAAGTAGAATAATACAGACATGCTTCCTTCTTCTATCTTTCACCTTTTCTTCCAGACCAGAAAAAATTTAAATGGAATTTAAATTTTGATTGCATTAATTGTAAAAATCTGCTCCAAATTGCTTTAGATTTCAGAATTATTTTATTTTTAAAACACAAAAGCCCCTCTTTTGAACCTAGATTCATTTTTACATTTTCACTGATATAAAATTTAAGTTAAATATTGTTTATTTCTTAGCTGGTCCACTCCATAACTACTATCAATTAAGCTATAAAAACTAAGGCTTTCTGCTCTGAATTTTACGATCTTGTTAGATTTGCTCAAACATACATATTTTAAAAGAAAGTAATCCTTAAGAGATATGCTGAGAAATGAGTAAAGCAAAATCTCATTATCCATAATTTTCCCATTAATCTCAAAGTCATTAAAGATGATCAATAAAGTACTAGAGATATGTTAATTCCATGTTAACCAAAATAGTCAGTGAATCCCAATGCACTTCAGGAGCAACTGGACACACACACACACACACACACACACACACACACACACAAACCTACTTCCTTTGTGGTTAAGAGGCCAGAAGAAGCGAGACATGTATTACATAGAACTGCAATGTTCAATATGACAGCCTCTAACCATAAATGTCTATAAAAACTTGAGTTAATTAAAAGTAAACAAAATTTAAAATTGTTTCTCAGTCACACTAGCCACAATTCAAATGCTCTATAGTCATATGTGGCCACTGGCTACTGCAATGGACAGTGACGTAACATTTCCATCACTGCAGAACATCCTACGGATGGTACTGTTCTGAAGCCTGGGGATAGGTGTCATTTTGTATCAGAAGTTCAGGAAGTCTGGCACTGTTTCACAGTTCATCCTAAGATGGTTTTGTAATATTGGTAACTAATTTATTTGAAAGAAAAAATATACTGTGAGGACCAGATAAAACTATGCTGTAATAGGAATCTGTCTTGGTTGTTAGTATAGAAGCTCTGAACTTTATTTTTCCATTCTGCTTCCTTCTGTAGCTACTGTTCTGGGAAAGGAGAGTAAACTGTTTAGGGAGACTGGTATATCTGCAATTTCCTTACTCAGCTACTGATGCCAAGTAGTACTAAAAATACAGCCAGCTGTTGAGAAGTAATTAATACTAAGCCTTTGAATTTCTGAGGGATCATTAGTCCTATTCATCTTGACCAATCAAGACTTTGCTGTGTCTCAAATGTATATGGAGATGATAAAAATCTCTACAGATATGTGAAACTCCCAAAACACTTCTCTGTAATTCTGCGTTCAAGAAATCACTCAATATTTTTCATGTATTTTACAACCAGCCTACAGTGATGTAAAAACCTCTGTGCCTTGGTACCTCAGCTCTGCAATGTATTTCCTTGCAGATCAGGGGCATTTAAAGACTCTTCAGGTACTTTGGTAGGAAAACTCATGTTCTGACTTTAGATCTGCCAGTCGCTGGAGGTGATTAATTAACACCTACTAGTTTTAAATGATATGGAGACAGGAACATCCTAAAGGAGGGGTGTTCCAGTCCAAGTAAATTGTTTCCCAACTGAAACTTTAAAAGCTCATCAATTATTATGTTTTCTTCCTTTTGGATTTATGGAAACACAAGAAGTGAAAGTATTCTCTGATTAACTCCCTACAGTATGACCACCTGTCTTTCTACATCAGGCTAGTACTTTCTAATAAATGTTGAGCATCCCTAATCCAAAAATCAGATTTGGATTTCAGAATCCAAAATTCTGCAAAATACAAAACTTTTTGAGTGCCAACATGACACCACAAGTGGAAAATTCCATACCAGATCTCATGTTATGCACCACAGTCAAAACACAGGCACACAACAGTTTGTTGTTGCTGTTTAACAGCTGCAACAGGTATTCTGGTGGGCTACTGTGCTGCTTAGTTACCCTGAATACATTATTTTTTCACTGTATTAATGTCATATTTTTTTTCCCATTAAGTACTTATGGGCGTTTATGTGTGAATAAGTATAAGAAAATGAATGCCTACCAGTAGCATATAAATTCAGAGTCAGGAATGATGGTGATGCCAAACAAGCACAGACTGTCCACATGGGTGGCTAAGAGAGTGACTCCTTTGCTTTCCAATGGTTCAATGTACGCAAACTTGGGCCGACCCTGTGGCTCCCTCGGGAGAGTGCGGCACTGGGAGCGCTGAGGCCGCAGGTTCGGATCCTATATAGGAATGGCTGGTGCGCTCACTGGCTGAGCGCAGTGCAGACGACACCAAGCGAAGGGGTATGATCCCATTACCGGTCACACACACCAAAAAAAACCAAAAAAAAGAAAACCAAACAATGTACACAAACTTTGTTTCATGTACAAAATTATTAAAAACATTGTATAAAATTACCTTTAGTCTATGTGTATAACGTATATATGAAATGCAAATAAATTTTGTGTTTAGACTTGCGTCCCATCCCCAAGAAGTGTATATGCAAAAGGACACTCTATCTGTACACTGTTTTGCAACTTTCTCTCAATTTTATGTGTAAATGTTTAAGCATGCTCATTTCTGTTTCTTCAACAAAATGATAGTTGTCCTTAGGGCAGGATTCCCATTCTAGTCACTGTCGTTACTGTGCACAGCACTATCCACAAAGCCTGGACGTAAACACTGTGCACTGACTAGGACATCTCCTCAGTTGTCAGATCAAGGCTGAGCATCATGAGCTGCTGGCCATCCAAACTCCAGTGCTTTTAATACAGGTAGCCTGGGGAGGAAACTAGCCATGACTCTGCACTTTTAATTTAGTAAGATTGCCCCAAACAAAGGATGGGAAAATAAAATAAAGAGGGCAAAAAAGCACTCTGCAGATGTGTCTTCTTTTCTCCTTTATTTTCAGAGCTGACTGTCCAATAGGAAAAGAGGTTAAGAAAAAAAAAAAGAGGAAACATTAATTTCCTCCTCCTTCCCTCAGTGCCCTGCACTCCACTGCTTGGCAACCAACACTAAGAAGTAATGTCAAATTAGGAAGTGTTCCTAGTCTTTATCTAGACTTCCGTAATAGGTGATAAATTCCCAGCAGTCATTAGGAGCATGGCCTCAGGAATCACTACTGGGGATTGAAGCCTGGCTCTGCCACTTATTAGCTGTGTGGTCTTAACCCATTTTCTAAACTTCTCTGTGCCCTCTCATCTTCATCTATAAAATGAAAATAACAGTCGTTACTAAACAGAATTTTTGTGAATCATGCAAACCACTTTAACAATATCTGGCACATAGTAACTACTCAGTAAATGCCCAAATCCATTAAATATGAACCTCAGTGGGTGTTGATTAAGTCACTTTGTCTCATCTCTGATTCCTGATCTAAAGGGACAGAGTATAGAGGGAACCATACTCTCTCTTTGCATGTTCCCGCCTCTCTCTTCTTTCGCTGGCTTCTTTGATAAGTGAGGATGGAAATACGTTCCCTACACGTGCCATCTGGCCTCTCTCATTAGTTTTTTGGGAGCCTGCTCTGTCCTTATGCTCTGTCTCTTCGCCTCTCTCCTGTTCCCCCCATGGTAATGCACACCTTGGGCTGTCCAGATGCTTTGTTTGAGTCTGGGAAGATAGGTTCAAATCAGAAGGAAAGAAAGAAGAAGCCTACTTTACACTTGGGTCTAAACAATATGCTATTTATCCAGCTTTACCAATATAAAACAGATATTATGAACCCTACCTAATTTCTCATTTCATTTCTCAATTGAATCAGAGGTTGAAGGGAGAGAGATGTGATTTACTCACATTCTAACAAATATGAATTCCCACCCTTCCTCCATTCCACTTTCCATCTACTCATCCATTCGTTCATTCATTCATTCATCAAATATTAACTAAGCACCAACTGGGAACCGGGCCTTGTGCTAAGTGCTGAGGTTACTGAAATGAAAAAGAGACATAGCCCCAGCCTTTCTGGTGTTCTCTATAAAAGTCAAATTGCTTAGATATATCTTCTTTCCCCCACTACCATTTCTTCTGATCTGTCTTATAAACACTCTCATCCTACTCTCTGAGCTTCAGCCAAGCATACTGGTGACATCTAAACCTTATCATTGTTTCAAGCCTGTGTCTTCATCATTTAAGATGACCTACAGTACAATGATATCAACACTATATAAAGTGCAGTCAGAAAGCAGGTGACACTCTTGGTACATTCATCTATCTAGTGGTCACTTGAAGGGATCTAATACACCCAGTGTAGATTCACGCCCTTGATTTCTTCCACTTGTCCTACAAGTTCTGGCTAGCCAGAAGTGCATCTCAGGAAGGTAAAGGACACTTGGTCAGGGCTCAAATTAGGCATTGAAATGTTGACTCTGATGAAGAGCTTAAAAGGAGATCAAATTACAAAGAGAAGACACCTAGCCAGAATAATTTCCTTTCAAATAAGTCTGGTGTCAGCAGTAACTAAGACCCATATGCTAAAGCTGTGGCTCAAAGGTTATACATTTGGCAGATCAGATGAACAGTATCTTGAAACACTTGCGTTTAGAGTGCAAGTTAATATTACTCTAGGGATTACGCTGTATATCCCCTTATTTAAGATGTTATCCAATACTGGAAAAGAGGAAATATATGCCAATCTTAGCCTCATTAAATTTGTGAGTTGGTTATAGAAGATTGGGTCATGTCTTTTAGAACTAAAGCCCTTAAAGTCGTGTATGTATATATATTTTTAAGCATGAGCTGATCATCATTTCCCCTAGAATCATAGTTAAGAGTGGGAAAAAAATGAAATTAAATGACGGCTAGCATTTTCCCTCATTCTCTCTGAAAGACACTAGCGAGATCAGCCATCCCTTGGATTTAACTTTTCTCCTATGTTATCTGCAAGGAAAGCAATCTTTTCTACTAAATTCTTATTTCTAACACAAGAACACTTCATCTGTTCATGTAGTCCTTTATAATAATAATTCCTCACTAGTATTTTATGCTTTCTATTTTATAAAGCACTCTAAAATCTTCTCCCCCCTAGAACCTACAGTCTACCTGGAACAGAACCCAGACCAGCTCAATGGCAGGTAGCATTATGTTCTCTGGTGAGTCCCCACAGACCTCCAGACACCACCGAGAACCACTCAGTAGCTGACCATTGGATCTGATCTTAAGGGGCCTCCTTGCCTGCTATTTTTCCGTACTGTCTGCTGCTATGTGTATAGCCCCATATAACAGTGCTTGATGGGGTAGCTAAATAACCAAAATGCTTCTCCTGCTACCCAAGGTGAGAGCACATACTGTAAAGAATTCCTATAAGTCTACTTGGAAAGGCAAAACGAACAACTCAGTGCCTATTGTTGGCATATGGCACACGTCAATATCATACTGCCTTATGCTTAATGTACTAAATTTTAAAAAGGAGGATTTTGGTGAAAGGAACTGAGGATGTTCATTTGAAATATTGCTTATTAACAGATGTAATAGCTACTGATTGATTTCAGACTATGAATCATAATTCACTTGAGAATATCCTCAACAAGCCTTTTCAAATACAAGAATTATGAGGAAAACCTTCTACCTGAAAAACATGCTGAATACATTAATGAAGGATTCGGAAGGGGGGAACATACCTTCTATAGAACCACTCTGGAGATTTTATTTTTCTAGCTGCAAATCCCCATAAATCTTTCCAGGGTTTATTTTATGTCCAATCCTAAATAACTCTTTCCCATAGACTTTTAAGTGATAATTACTCCTGACTGTCTAATAAGCCTTGTTTTCTTCTTTTTTTCCAAATTCATTTCATACTTTATCAGGGCTTAATCTCATTTTTTTTTAGTAAAACAAATTTGACTAGCCATTACCCATTTCTCAAAAGTTTGTACAGCATGAGTGTATCATGATTTCATCACTCAAACTATTCCACCTTATAGCTCATTAGTAAATCTCATTCAGTTATAAAACATACGGAATAAAACCAAATATAGAAGTTGAAAGTAAACACACACACACACACTCATGAGGTAAACGGCAGAATTCAAGAGCAAGGCTTATTGGGCTTGAACCCTAACATTGTCACTTGCTAGCTGTGGACCCTTGAACAAGGTACTCAGCCTTCTTTGCTTCGCTTTTCTCATCTGTGAAATGGGGTATGAATAGTATCCATGCCATAAAGTTGTTCTGAGGTCTAGATTAGTTAGTTAATACAAAGCACTTAGAATGGTGCTTGGCATATAATATCGTTATTGGTGTACATACATACACATACCCTGGCTCATGTCGTTCAAATGTCATAGTAACATTTTATTAACACGAATTATGTTTAAATCTTTTCTTGTATACTTCCCTTAGAAACCAAAATTCATTTGTTGTATTTTATTATTATTGAATTCTTTTTTTTGAACATTAATGTCTAGGAGTAATTTAATTCTCAATTACTGCCTAAAAAATGATAAATCACAGCACCTCATTCCTGGATGAGCATGACAGAGACCAGAGGGATTTATGGCAATATGTCTCATTTGACTATTTGAGACAACTGTAGGGTTTTTAAAATTCTTCCCTACTTTCATTCCTATGGTCAAGGCATTTTACTTCCCTGTTGTGAATAAAAAAAGGTAAAAGCCAGGAATATAGCTTGTAAAACTGCACTATGACAACCCACAGGTATAAATATGTAGTCTCTGGTGGAAATGATATTTGAATTCTATTAGAAGCCCACACTAACCATTCGCATTGCTGTATCATATCCTCTGCTTCCATTTAAAAATAAAAGCTATGAAAATTTCAGTTGTAAAATAGTTTGTAAAGTGAATGTAAAGTACTTCCTTTTTTTTTCTCTTTTTCTGTGTCCGGCAACGGATCGCAACCCTCAGTGTCGCCCCCGCACCGGACCGGGACC
>NW_007728191.1:204217-270233 GCF_000696425.1 Galeopterus variegatus | reverse complement strand
GGCAACGGGATCGCAACCCTTGGTGTTGCTCCCGCGCCTCGCTCAGCCAGTGAGCGGGAACCGGTCTGTATGTGGGATCCGAACCCCTGGGCGGGAGCGCCACCGCGCTTCCCAGCGGCGCACTATCCAGTGCGCCACCGGGCCGGCCCGTAAAGTACTCTCTAAAGTAATTATTTGCTTCTTTTAAATTTCTATTTAGACCTGTACACATCACCCTTACTAATAAAGTATTTTGTACATATGAATTGTTTGGAATAATCCTATTCCAAATCCTAATCTTATCTGAACAGCATTAATGATCAGATCATACTACATTAGTCCACCCTTATCTATGGTTTTGCTTTCTGTAGTTTCAGTTACCTGTGGTCAACCGTGGTTCAAAACTATTACATGGAAAATCCCAGAAATAAACAATTCGTAAGTTTTAAATTGGGCACTGTTCTAAGTAGTGTGATGAAATCTCACGTCGTCCTGCTCTGTCCTGCGCCGAAACATCAATCATCCATTTGTCTAGAGTGTCCATGCCGTATATGCCACCCACTCCTAAGTCACTTACTAGCCAGCTTGGTTATCAGATTGACTGCTCTGATATCGCAGTGCTTATTTTCATGTAATACTTATTTTACTTCATAATGGCCCCAAAGCGCAATAGTAGTGATGCTGGCAATTCAGATATACCAAACAGAAGTCGTAAAGAGCTTCTTTTAAGTGAAAAGGTGGAAGTTCTCCATTTTATATTGTATGTTGAGGTGGCTAAGATCTACGGTAAGAACCAATCTGTTACCTGTAAAATTGCAAAGAAGAGAAAAGAAATTCATGCTAGTTTTGCTATTGTACCTCAAACTACAAAAGTTATAGCACAGTACTTAGTTAAGATGGAAAAGGCATTAAATGTGTGGGTGGAAGATGTGGACAGAAATGTGTTCTGGCTGACAGCAATCAGGTTCAGCAATCAAACTATATGAAGTTTAGGCATCTACTTGGGGGTCTTTGAAGGTATCCCTTTGGACAAGGGGGGACAACTGTACTACTGGTTAGTGAAATAAAACAAAATAAGATGGTAAAGTTCTAACTAATTGTAATAATCATTTTCCAAAGCAAGAAAAGGTACTTCAAAAAATTCATAGGAAAAATTGAGTTAAGAGGTAATATGATTCCTATGAACTTTTAAAGATTCCTCATATATAACACACAGAGGTGCTCTAGCAGAAATTCAAATAAGCACCCTTTCACCATTAGTCTCAATTTTTGTTGAAAGGATGAAAAATGGGAAAAAAATTACAGGACTGCAGTTTTTCAGTCTTAAGAACATACATAACACTGAAAGCACATGGTCACATCATTTCTTCGCTACAATACAACTCTTTCATTTCCAAGACCCACTGAGTGACTGAGACAGATTCAGATAGAGCATGAATGAAACATTATGAAGCTGGGCAGCCATTCTGAGGCTTTCTGTGGAATCATGAAGTAGAAACACAGGCATATGACTAGGGGGTTTAGTACAAATTGATGCATAGTACAAGCAAATTAAGGATTTTTAATTCTCCAACAGCAAACAAGAGTTTGAGAGGAAGCAGAAAGGGAAGGCAGAGAACTGCTTAATCAAGCTGAAGAAAATAGTAACGTTTCATAGTATGAAGTTTAGAATCAGTTGTAATGCTTTCTACATTTAAGTTACACTTAGCTATAGAAAAATTATTAACGATTTGGCATTTCTATGGTATTTCCTTCCTATGGCAGGCTTTATAAAAAGACTATTACTTATTGAAATGAAGAAAAAAACTTAAAAGAAAGTGTTTTGAATCAAAATCCAAATGAGTTTCCCTGGAAACAAAGAGCAAGCAAAATATTGCTTAGTAAATTTCAAAATGTTTTTTAAGATATTGGTAAATTTATCCTTACAAATATATTCCCAAAAGTGGACAGATGTTAGAGATCTTTTTGCTGATGGAAAAATTGAGGCTCAGTGTCCAAATGCCTTGTGCAAAACACAGGAATAAAGAAGATGATCATTTTTCTTGTCATAAAGGTGTTACAACAGAGATTACTAGGTCTTATCCAAAAATCCACTCTCCTTCCTATAGTAACAGAACCCCAGGTAATACAGTATATGTACCATTCTTCCTTGCTAACACAAGTGACCATGTGACTATGTCCCAGCCATTGCAAAGCAAGCAGAATTGAAATGCTGAATGGGACTTTTGGGAAGTCTTTTTAAAGGGAGGGAATGTATTATTCTTGTCTCTTCTTTCTAGGCTGAAAAGCTGATGTAGTGTCTGGATCTTCAACAACCATCTTGACCAAGAGGTAGAAGCTAGTGGCTGAGGAATGATAGAGCAGTAAGAAAGGAGCCTAAAGCCACCACATTGGCCCTGAACTGCCTCCCTCTGGCCTTCTTTTACATGAGAGAAGAACACACTATTTTATTTAAACCACTGTAATTTTTTTGGGGGGGTGGGGGGTACAGGCAGCTGAACCTAATCCTAATCCTGTCTGAACCAGCATTATTTATCAGACCGTACTTCTACTAGGGAATAACATTTAACAAAGTAAGATGGCAATTGTAATAATGCAGTTTTCGCACACAAACTATGTAATGAACAATGCTTTCATTGCACACTGACAACAAATGCTCAGTAAATATCAATGTTGAAGAAAAAAAAGTTTTAAAGGTTTTCTATAATGAATTAGTGTGTCCCAAGGTGGTGTAATTTTGCACAAGTTAGCAACAAGGGCAAACAAAAAGTTAATATTTATAAAAATATGGCTCTAAATTTGGTGCTGAACAAAGTTAAAGAAATATGCCTGTTTCCTAAAAAGTATCATTTTTTGAAAGACAACATGGGGTACACACAAAGTAACATACAAATCTACATATAAGTATGTAAACATTGTTTTGACACACACAACCAAGTATTTCTATTGCAGTGTTTGTGAATGCATTTTTTTGGTAATGAAACTGCAGTCATGAATAGGCAATACTTGGTAAGCTACAACATAATAGAAGGAAAAGGTATTAACATTATGATTTTCTGTGGTCAAATCAGCTTTAGTTTCTTATGCAGTTCAGAATTTTATGTTATTCAGTCTGAACACTGGCACAGGACAATATTTTACTTATCCTAACACTGGAAGAGAAAGGCTATTTTACGTGGGAATAATGGCTTTTTAACAGTGTTCGATTAGGAGACGTTAGGAACCTTACCTCGAAAGCCATTAACAAATATATCTAGAAGATTTTATGCTACATCATAAAATAATCAGCCACTGAAGACATCCTAAACTGCTTAGAATGCCAATAAGCTGCTTTCAGGAGCCAGCAAGGAGTATCACAGAAACTTAAGGATAAAAGGTTGAAGGATATTGGCATTCACAGGAGATTGTGCTGGAAATTCCTACGACCAAAAAATTTAAACTTGCACTTTACTTTGGAGTGAACTTTCTATTTCCAAAGAAAGCTTAACTTTTAGTTTCTAATTAGCCCTGGCAATATAGGGTCTAATGGCTTTTCCTAAAATTGTCACACTATTAATTCGAACTTGAAATCAATCCCCATTTCTCTTCCCCCCAAAGCAGGGTATCTTATAATAAGTAACATAAGCTTATCTGAATGGGTGATTTAGAGGTTTAAGTCATTCTTTTTGTAATCAGTCCTGGAATTAAGTCTAGTCATCTGTCTCAGTGTCTCTCTGTCTGTCTGTCTCTCTCTCTTTTGGCCAGAAATAATAAAATAATAGAAACTCCAAATATATTAGAAAATGATCTGTAAGTCTGAGCCTTATGTATTATTACAACATGGCAATAAAGAGAAAAGCTGAAGATAACCATGCATTGTTCTTGTCCTGTTTTATTCAAATCCTGATAATTTAAAATAAAGAATACTAACATTCACTGATGAGATTAATCAACCAATTACACCATTCCTGGAATACAGTAGGTACTTAATAAGTGACAGCTCTTATTACTTCCTTCTTGAAGCATTTTATTCTCATCTTAACATTTCTTGTTTTGAGTTTCTAAAATCCACAAAAATCACAAAACTAAACGATAAGAGGGATGGCCCAACATTATCTAGTCCGTTATTCTTTTCTAAAATACTGACCTTAAAAATCCCTAAAACTACAATTTCAGTAATTTTATCTACCATCTTTATCCTTGTAAGAAAAAATAGAATCACTTGTCATTACTAAAGAGGATTGCTAAGAAATTTCTATTTGCAAGTTTCTCTAATAAAGAAGCTCTCAAACTGCAGTCCATAGATCACTATCTGCATCAGGACCACTGAGGCTTGTAAAATGCACACTCCAAGACTTCCTGAATCAGAATCGCTGCCGTGAGGCCCAGGAACCTGCATTTTTATGACAAGCACCACTGCCTTAAACTCAAATTCTTCAAACTGCAAACTTGTTCCTCCCTGTACATTCCTTGAAGTAAATGGGAAACACTGAGTCTCTGGACTGCTTTCTTCAAGATTATAAAGCTATCTTTTTGTCTCTCTACGTTAAGTAAACTACCTGCAGTTCTTCAACTGTCCTCCTTTGATTTCTCTTTCACCTTTTTCTTTTTTTGACACCAGCGGACTATTTCTTCCCAAACTTTCCCCAACCTCTCAAAAATTGACATTGGTAATACAACACATGCAAACCAACCAGCAATGACCTTATGGAAAGATTAGTTCATGGAATCAGTACTTTACCCTGTGTTCCTGTTACGGGTCCCTGTTATGGGGTAACTGTAAAACAAATGCTTCTGGACATGATTTATTTCCTGAGGATAAATCCTCCATACCTGTTTCAGGCACTGTGTTTTGGAACTCTTCCCAACTCGTCCCACTGAAATTCCATCTCCCAATTTACTATGTAATGTTAAAAATCAATTTTTTGCCCACAAGTACGGCTGCCATCAAATGTCGACCATGAATTTACATAAATATGCTTACCATGCCCTAAATTCAAGGCACTGGTAAATAAAAATCCAGAAAATATCACTGCTGAGTTGAGAGCACAGTATTCTCTTGGAAGCAATTACTCATATACAGATGCAGGAAGCATTTAAGGGCGTACCTTTCTGGAAAAGTAATGCTTTGGCGCTCATGTACAATGCTTATGCCAGCTCACAGTCAGCACTTCATACCTGCCCAACCAGTGTAACCAGTGCCATCTCGAGGGTCTGCTGACTTTAGACCTCTCTCCATTTGCTGAAGAAGCTCCCGAATCTTATTGGTCAAGCGTTGTGAGAACTCAGGAGTCAGCTGTAGATATTAAGAAAAAAAAAATATAAAAAATATGGACCACTTCACTTACTAGATTACAGGCTACGAAAGATAAGAAAGTATTTCATTTCCACACAGACCACATTTTTCTGCCTGGACAGACATTTATCTAGTCTTAAACAACAACAGCATATTAAGAAAAGTTAAAAGTAGTACAGGTTTAGCAACCCAAATCTGAAAATCTGAAATCCAAAATGCTTCAAAACCTGAAATATTTTGAGGGCTGACATGACCCTCAAAGAAAAGCTCACTGGAGCATTCAGGATTTCAGATTTTTGTATTTGCAAAGTTCAACACATAAGTATAATGCAAATATTCCAAAATTCAAAAAAATTCCAAATCCAAAACAGTCTGGTCCCTATCATTTTGGATACAGGACATTCAACCTGTATTACGTTTTTCTACTCAAGGCAAGAAATACTACCGTAGCTTAAATGTTTTACATAAAATTTTTATATAATATTAAATAGTTAAAATTTTTAGTTAGTATTAGTTAAAATTTTTAGTTAAATATTAAAATAGACTGCCAATGATAAACTGACTAACAGTAATTTTATACCTAATGGGGATCATTTATTATTTAAACCGATATTTTTATTATAATAAAAAGTCATTTTATTAAATCAAGCACAAATCAGAAGTTTGCTGTTTTCAAGCCACTGGATTTTTAGTATTCAAGTAGCAGCAATGTTAATCTCCTAAAGAAACATTCTAGTTATTTTCGTTATTTTTGAAAAAATGAACAAACATTTTTTAAAAATTGAAGAAATAGCATAAGAAAAGCAAAACAAATTCACATACACTAGGATCCTCAGCAGAGTGGAAAGAATGTCAAATCTAGCATTAAAAATCCATGCCCAGCAGAATGTCTGGCAGAGAGTAGGGGGCTTCATAAATATTGCTCAATCTTTGAGGCTGGCTACATCCTTACCCACTATTAGCTGAGTGATCTTGCTCAACTCGTAGTTTCTTTATGTTTAAATTACCTCCATAAAGTCAAGATAATAATACCTGCCCAACCAATTTCAAAAGGTACTTTGAGGATTAAATGTGTGTCACAGGTCTTTCTCATTCAGAGCTGTAAATGCTGACATTTTTACTATTCTTTAGCAGCCCAAGAGTCTGAGAAGTAATTATTTGGATATGAATTGAAAGTAGATGAAGGTTGGGGCTCTGGGATTAGTAACATTTCTATGAAAGCTCACAAATGCTGGGCAAACTCTGAGGACCACACAATCATTGTGCTATTCTTCCTAAAGGCAATTCAAAAATATTTTTAAAGTTCTGTATACAGTGTATCATTAAATGTCTTAAAAGATACCTTAATGTATCCCTCAATAATTTGGGGAACCTGCTATGATTCCCAGACTTGGATTTCACAAAGCAGAAAAATTTCAAAGCAATGTGGGAGAACATTATAAGGGTGCAAATATTTTATTTCACCATGTAAGGATTGTAGAAACATATCTAACCACTACCTGTCGGCATCAGAATCTTATTTTTTAAAAGGGGCATCTTAACACTGAAAAAACTAAGAAGGCTGTATCACAATAATAACAACAATAACAATAATTTTAAAAGACATTAAGATTCACTTCTGATGAGCATCCTGATAAGGCAAATCAGACTCTCAACCATATATGGACTATTAATTCTGAAGCACCACTATGATCCCTATTTCACATGACGAAGAAACCACATTTTTTGACAGACACACCCCTGTTATTTAACAATTTCTGCCAAGAGGTTAAGATTTTAACAAAACTTGAAAATACATTTAGGAAGATAAAATATACTTCAATATTAATATAAAAAGTCTATAAATCTCAACTAGATAGAAGATGTATCAACATAAGAACATGTCATCTTCTGTATACAGATCATGTAAAATTTATCATCTTGCCTGGCCTTACTTCAAGAGACGAAGAATAATGGGAACACCGCAGCCTTGCAAAAGGAAGTTACTTTCTATTTAGCACATACTGCATTAAAAAAGGTAACCTGCACAAGAACACAGATTGCTTGTGGCACGCCAACAAATTATTCAAACTCTAGCAATAATGTGAGAAGTCTCTAAAAACCCTTTTTTTCTCTGACAGATGCCAGAAAACAAAACAGTTCCTTACTGAAATCTTTGTGTTAGCAAATTAAGGACAGATCTGATCCTTTGTGTTCAACCATAAACAATTTTAGAAATGGTATGCTAGTTTTTTTCTAAGATCTGTCCAAAAATTATGTTAGGCAACGGATTATTATTTTGAGTCAGAGTTTAAATTTATGAATGTCTTTTTTTCTCTCTTGTAGTTAAATTCGTAAAAAGCATTTGATTTATAAGCAGCCTAAATGGTGAGCTACATTTTATTGAAGGCTTCTATCAGGACACATCCTCAAGTGTCCTCTTTGCCAAGTTAGCATGAAGCAGCATATCCTCCTCCAACAAGACAAGACATATACTTCAACGTCAGGATCCTGCAGAGATAGGCGGAATGCAGGCCCACATGGCCAAAGGGAAGCCATCTATAAAAAGCTTTGTTTGGGCAACCCAATATTGGTCTTAAAATAATCAGACTGACCCTAACTCTTGAACATTTTGGCAACCTTCTACCTTATGCCTCTTCTCCACCTCTTTCATTCCTCCTACCCGCATTACTGACCCAAGTTAATCTGTAATGCCAAATGTTTTAAGGGAATTACCAACACAGCCACATAAAATTAATTTGACAGATATGAAATCTTTAAGGACATTATATCACACGTGAAATACTTTCTGGATGCCTGACAGGTTTTGAAGAAATAAACTGGTTTAAAATAAATAAATAAATGTGTGCACTCTTCTACCCTAATTCTTAGGATTTCTCAAAACTAGGTATATAAAGAACTGTACTCCCTCTTAACAATTATGTTCACCCACAGAGGCATGAGAAGACACAGGCCCTGGTATATCAAATCCAGGTTCTCTTTTGCAAGTGGCTTGTGATATGCTAACCAGTTAAATTTACTAGTTTTTTTTTTTCTTTTTCCCCCTCCTTCTGTTGTGGGGATGTCCTGCAAATAAAATCAATAGTACACTGAATCTCAGGCTTCCTATGTCCCAAAATTCTCTTAGCATTTAAAGGTGTCCTTACCACACATCCCATCTACTCTCATCATTACCCTGCTCCTATTTGTGTAGTCATAAAGGAATAACATGGCACATGTGAATACCGTTAGTATTTCTCACCTCTCTTTCAGAAGAGAACCAAAATAGATCAAAAATGCAAATTACATGGTAAACTGCAGACCCACTAATTTTTACATTTTATATTACCAGTGATTAAAATTACTTCTTAAATTATTAATTAATAACATTAACAATGACTCCTTATAGACATTCAACACTCTCCTAGAGCTCAAGTTGTATATTTTAAAATATATTTTATATATTAATCCTCCAATCATATATTTTATTTAAAAAGGGGATGCTCATCCTTTTCTTTCAGGCAAAACTGAGTTCCTTTCTGAACACGGTGGGGGTAGGGAGAGATGCAGGCAGATATAACCCAAACTCACCCTCCCGGCTGAATCAAAGTAGCCTTCGGCCAGGGATTTGTTATAATCGGCATAAGGATTCGGGAAGGCCCTTTGAGCCATGGCGCCGGAAGCGAGCCTGCAGAACAGGGGGAAAAGAGAACCTAGGCTGAGATGGGGGCACGACCTGGCTGCCAGGGCGGCGGCCAGAGCTCAGATAACCTGTTTCATCCAGCTCCGGGGCCACCGAGCGGTCTCGGCCCTCCAAGTACAGCCCGGGCCCACTGAGGCCCAGCCGCTAGGTCGGGGCACCTTCGCAGAAAGCCTGCCAGGGCCCCGAACCCACCCCGATGAAGGGGACCCGTTCTGCAACCCCACGTTCCCAAGCGCGCGACGTGAAGCAACGACGACTCCTACGTTCCGCAGCCCTGCCCGGCCTCTCACCCCGCAGCCTCGGACAACAACAGAAGCGGCCTTCTCACCGCCCACTTCCTGCCAGTAGGACCAATCAGAGCCTTCGCTGCTCCGACGGCCCGCCCCCTTCTCTCTCTGAGTTTGTTAAAGAGACAGGAGAGTGATTTCTAAAGGAAACTGCAGGATGAGTTCGTTCCTGGGCAGCAGGAGCGAGGACACGTTTTAGAATAACCGGCAGGTGTGCCCCCAATTTCCTACCTTTCTTTTTCTCTTTTTTGTATAAGAAAACAAATTTAAGATCAGATGATTTATAAGAATTAAAAAATCTTTTATCTAGAGGAGAAAAAACACCGCTTTGAGATCTGAACATATTCGTTTTCCTAGTGCTTGGACTAAATAAAATTGGGGAGGATAATGTCTCTTCAAAGATCTTCCAAACGTTTCCTTTCATTTTTTTAAAACAAAAAGAAACAAAAACCACCACCGTCAGCATCCTCAACAACAACAAAAAAGCCAGGATATATTGAAGAGAGGGATAACATGTCTTTGGGGGATAATTATACTCAGTCACTCAAAAGGCGATGTTAATGCCCAAAGGACAAAATATCAAAAAGCAATTGATAAAACCGCTGGGAAGAAACATAAAACACAAATAACAGCTCTTAAGAAATTTAATTTGCTCCCTAGTCAAAATTGGAATATAATACTGAATACTGAGCCCTTTGAAAACATAATGAAGACCCACACAGCAGGAGATCCACAACACTCAATTTCAATGTTTAACAGTCTCCACCATCTAAAAAATGTTCCTTTCATTTACCTGGTACACATTAGGCCCATTCTGTTGCTCAGAGAATTCTGGAGTTCGGTTAAAAAGTCAGTTACTGTCTCCTTTTCCTTCCCTCTTGTTTCAGTGAGGGATCCCAGCCCCAGACCTCCAGTTGCTGAAGTTCAGTCCCCACCCCACTCACTCCCACCTTTCCCCAAGTTTGTCCCTCAGTGGTCGCCATCCCAAACTCTCTTTCTGATCCCACCCCAGCCCCTTCAGTTTGTTCTTTTTAAACTATTGCACTCCCAGGAAACTTGTTACCTGCTTTCTTTCTTTCACCAAATTCAAGATTAGTAGAGTCCTTTAGTGAATCTCAAATGGGATAATTTTCATATTTTAAAAGATGGGTGTTTGGAGGAGCAACTCATGAGTGAGAAAGGAAAAGGAGTGAGAGGTATTTTATCAATTAATTTTTCTTTAAAGCCTACTATCAGTTTATCCCACGCACAGTCTTTATATAAGCAATTAAAACCTGTGTGGTATTTAAGTAAATTAATGACTCCTAGAGGGAACAAGGCATCATAACAGAACGTCTAACATAAGCAGACTGTGCTTGAGCAGAAATGCAAGAGGAGTGGGAGATGAAGATGGAAGGAGCGTAAGGAAGGAGGGAGAGAGGGAGGAAAGGAGCTCTTGTTCTGCTTGAAAGGTTGCCTCGTAAAGACTAAAGAAGTAACCACTACGTGGATAATGGAATGAGATAGTATAGGGATTCTCAGCCTCAGCTCCATGAACATTTTGGAAGAAATACTTCTTTGTTGTGGGAACTGTCCTTTTCACTGTAGTCTGTTTAGCAGCATCCCTGGCCCATATCCACTAGATACCAGTAGCAACCCCCACACTCTCAAGTGGTGACAACCAGAAATGCTTCCAGATATTGCCAAATGTCCCCTGGGGGTGAAGGTGGGGCAACATAGTCTCTGGTTGTGAACCACTGAGATAGTGTAACCAAAAAAGTTTAATAAGATCGGATGATTTTACTCCAGTGTCTCCACTGCAGGTATAGATTGCTAGAATAATGTGTTGAAAGGAATTCAGGAGGAACTTGAGGAGGGTGTGTGTGTGTGTGTGTTCTGTCCTCAGGTGCACAATTGAGTTAATTATACTCCTTGATAGTTAGTAGAGCATCATAAATGCATCCATGACCCTGTTCTATTTTTTTCCCTTAATCTCTATTTTCCACTGCAGTGGATTGAATTGCCCCCCAAAGTCATTGAAGCTTAATCCCCATCGTAACTGTTGAGGGTGAGAAATCTTATTATGGTAATTAAAGGTCGGGACTCCGAGCCTTAATCAATGCCTTAATCAATGGATTAATAATTATGGTCATGGGTGTGGTTCCGAGGGCTTTAAAAAGAGAGCATGTGAAAGTCTCTCTGCTCTGCCATATTCGCCATGTGATATCCTGAATTACTATAGCTGCCACCAGGATGAGGCTCTCACCAGATGAGTTCCCTGGACTTTGAACTTCCCAGACTCCAAAACTGTAAGCAATAAATATTGTTTCTTTGTAGATTACCCAGTTCCAGGTATTTTGTTATAAGAAACAGACTAGTATACCAATATACCTACCCATTTGTTTCCTCTGAAGGCAACTACCACAATGTTTAATTTATATATCCTTTGGAAAATGTGTCAGGTTTAGTGTACATATGTGCTTGGGTACTTCAAAAAGTCCGTGGAAAAATAGAGTTTTAAAAAATAATATGAATCTTTCCATGAACTTTTAGAAACACCCTCTTATTTTTAATAAGTGAAATAACGTTTCAAATACTTGACAACCTGTGTTTTACATCCATATTACTAGGGCTAGGGCTCACAAACCCTACAAACCTGTTGTACAGACTGGGTCACAAACCCCTCACCTGCAGCTCCACGAGCTGGTAATAGGAAAAGATCGTGGGAGCTGTGGGTAAAAAATTAATAGGCTTTATTCAACAGCCACCCTAGTGACCTCCTGGGATGTCCTGAGGGTACTATGGATCAGAGCCACTAGTCCTTTATACTTAAGTCCGATAACCCAAGACACCTGGGTTCACGAACGCAATTACATTAGACAATACCCAAGAAACACCTGGGTGCACGTGCCTATTTACATCAAATGCTCGGCAAGAGTCTGGACATCTGAGGGGCCCTGACCATTTTCCTTCACTTTCCCTATAACATTTTTCTGTGTTACTGTAGGGATAGTTTGCTATCTCAGATAATTGTATATTTTCATAGTATGCCTCTACTCTATCTCCTGAGACTCCATATTCTTTTTGTTCCCCAGAAAATTGTCCCCCCTCTTAAACACACACGTTCATGATCAGGCAAAAGCCTTTTGCTTCTTTCACTTTTCTCCTTTCACATCTCCATCTTCTCGTGGAGAGTAACCTATTTCATTTTCAGCTCAGAGAAGTGTAAAGCAAGAGTTATCTAAGCATGAGTTTGATATCACCATGCCATTGGTTTACCATCCAGCTGGGACTGTGTACTACTGAAGCAATTTTCTGTTTTGTTCATAGCACAGATTTCATGGATTGACAGGAGCAATTGCCAGTGGAGGAGACAAGAGCATAAACAGATGTGCACCAGGCGCACCACAGTACACTTTCAATTTCCCGGAGACAGTATTTCCTATGGCACTGGCAGCATTTCCACCCAGCCTTGTCAGGACTGTTATTAGTGTGCTGACAGATACCTTTCTCTAAATGTACCTTCTGGGTGAAAGCTGCTATTATGTGAAACACAGGTGTGCTGGGGTTTCCTTAGGAGATTAAAAAAGACTGTGACTACAGAAAGTTAGTAAAAGATATACAAACATTTAAACTGTTTTTTCTTCTCTTCACTTAACATCTGCAATGGGATCTTCATCAGCAATGTCTTTACGAGCAAATGCAAAAAAGGCTTTCCCTTTTATTGTTGAAAATGTGTACTATACTGCATTGTTAAAATTATTCAGGTCTCCAGTTCTCTGTATGCTTGAAATGCAGAATGATGGGGGAGAAGGAAAGTATCCCTCACCGGAGGGGCCTTCTCATGATGAAACATTAATCAGGTGGATTGCATTAGCTTCCATCCTCACCCAGCCATACAAAACTCACCCATGGAATGAGGTGATGTGGTACAAAATCCCCACATTGTCCCACTTTAAGCTGTTCTTCTGGTATATCTGGCAGTCCTGTTTACATTAGCTTCCATCCTCACCCAGCCATACAAAACTCACCCATGGAATGAGGTGATGTGCTACAAAATCCCCACATTGTCCCACTTTAAGCTGTTCTTCTGGTATATCTGGCAGTCCTGTTTCCTGGCAGGGGAAAGTAGCCAATAGAGAGACTCTGTCCTATACAGTCCTTCTTGCAAGTGTCAGAATCACCGCACAGCAGGTACTTACCAATCATTTGAAAGAGAGACTTCCAAAGTTTTCAACTTGCCTGATAGCCACATTATTTGTACTTTGTTTTTCCTATTTGCCATGAGGCAAGAGTTCCAATGTATAGACAAGTAACTGTGTGAGTAGATCGCAGTTTATAAGAAGAAGTGGGAGAAGCTGCTGGTTCAGGGAAATGCGAATTTAGCTGTGGAATGTACCGACCAAGAAGGACACTAGAAGAAGCCAGCTGGTTCATCCTGCTACCACCATGTATGATCATCTTGAACTGACCATATGACTAGTCAGCCAGTGGCTGTGGCAACGTCCAGGGCAGTAGCCGCAGGGAGGTTCTGTGATGACAGAACCAGGGCTGGGCCTCAGAACCTGGGTCCAGGGCAGTTCTTGGAACTGGCTGGGAAAAGGAGCGTGAAATTCTCAGGCCTAATTTCCTACCTCCTGAGGGACAGGACTTGCAGTCCAAGGAGTCATCCGAAACATTTTTCCTGGGTAACTCCAAGTTCTGGAGCAGTGATTCTCATACATGTGTTGCCTCGGGAGTTTGTTCAAAACATGGATTCTCAGACTTTACTTTCAGAGATCCTGATTCTGGAGGTTTGGATTGAATCTGCATTTTAAAAATCTTCATATGAATCTCTTGCAGACTAGAGTCTTTCAGACTAGGTTGAATCTTGATATGATTCTCTTGCAGACTAGAGTGAGATATGCTGGTGAGAGAGGGGGAATGAGAGAGAGAGAGAGGATCCTAAATATAAAAATCATGGTTCCAAATGGAAACAGACTGAAATTCTGTGAATTATCATGTCAATCAATTTACATTAGATACATCATAGCCCCTAAAGTATTTCTTAGACTACTGTTAAAAAAGAAAAGAAAAATGTCTGTTCACTCTCACCTAATCCAACATGTACTTATAGGTGATTATTTCACCTACATACTCTCAGAGAAGCAGCATTCATAGCTTCTTTTGACAGTCAGTAAGGGTTTTTAACATACTTATGTTTCTAGGAGTTCTTTCTTAGATCCATTCTAAATATTTCTCAGCCAGAAGTTTAAACATGTTTTGAGCAGGGTAGAGAACAACTTGTCAGGACAAGTGACCGGGACTGGCAACGGGATCGCAAACCTCAGTGCTGCGCCCGCACCTTGCTCAGCCAGTCAGCGGAACCGGTCTGTATGTGGGATCCGAACCCTCGGCGGGAGTGCTACTGCGCTCCCAATCGGCGCACTGTAGCAGTGCGCCACTGGGCCGGCCCCAAATTTCTAATTTATTCTCCCTACTATAAGCTAGTACTTCCCTCACTCTGAATCTTTCAGAGTAGCTTTTAAATAAACTGATGGAGATGTATACAATGGCAGACAAACCTTTTACATTTGCCTGCAAAAATCACACGATATCTGCTTCCATGTGTCTTGTTTATACACAGGATTGGCCCTGCCTGGATATATGAGTTGGGACCCTAAAATGCCTCCAAATCATATCCTCAGATTCATTCATTCGTTCTTTTGTTCATTCATCTGTCCATTTACTCATTCTTCAAATAGGTGTTTCGAATGGGTGTTTATGTATCAAAACATCAAATTATACCCTGTAAGTATGTACGATTACAATGTGTCAATTAAAAAAATAATTAATTAAAAAAAAAGAAGTCTAGGTGAGAAAATGGAACTTTTAGTTTATTTAAAAGAACTCTAAAATTATACCTTTTGATTAAGTAAAATCACCCTACATCTTGATACTTCCAAGGCATTATGAAAAATCAGTCATCTACATGGAACTATATGAGTGCTTTTCAAAGATAAAATTCAATTATATAATAATTATCTACTACTGTATTTACTGGAAAACACTTGAGGAAGTTGTTCCTTATACTACTTGGTGTCAACCTCATTGGGGAAATTCCTTTCAGAAGTCAGAAATTCTTTGTCATCAGTAGAATTGGTAAGTTCCTTCCTTTTGAAAAAGGCTGCTTAGTATTTAGAGCTAATTTAAAGTTTAATTCGGGCAGCCATATCTGTACCATGACTAGTACTCTTCTTTATTAATTTGTTTCTTTGGTCATTTTAAAATCTTTTTTCAAAATTAAGTAGGTATGCATGCAACACACAGAGTACAATTATTTATAGTGGGTAAAACTTGCTATTGTAACTGTTATAAATATAAAAGTCTAGACTCAGAAAACCATGTTTCATATTAGCCCACAGCAGGAAGAGATCAAAAAGTGGGATTGATACCTGACTTGTTCTGATTAAATGTGACAACATACATGAATATATTTTGCAAAATAATTTAGGCATTAGTTATTTGTATTTCTACAATTTGATTTCTAATCTTAGATTTTTATCTACTCTGCTTGGCTAAAATTTAATGTTTTCTGGGTGCAAATCAGCAAGACAAGGATTTGAAAATTTTATGTTATTAAAGCAACTTATTAATGACACCTTTTTTCCCTGTTCAAATGTCGGGCCTTAAAAACTATCGCCACCTTAAGTGACATTGCAAGCGGTGCCATTATGGGCCCACAAGGGCATATGAATGTGGCAGCCTAAGATGGCACCGGGAGGAAGTAGGGTGGGAATGTCTACGGGAACCTTGCCTTAGCCCTTATTGGCCAAATATGCGCTTCCGCACTCATGAACACTGTGTGGTTGCAATAGATAGGCATTGAGACAGGGTGCATGCTCTCGTAACTTTTAAGCTGATTGGAAGATGTAAAAACCTCCCTTCCCCATTTGCCTTTAAAAGCAAGTGCTTGTGTGATAATAAACGGAACTGCTCGACAGAACCCCCGCCGTGTCTGAGTGTCCTTTAACCAGGCTGGTTGGGGCTGGCAGTGTGCTCACCTCTCTTCATGGCTCTCTTCCCCCGTCTCCTCCTAAAGGGGACTGGAGGGAAAGAGGAATCCAGGCAATTCACTCGCCCACTGAAAGGAACGAGGCTAGGGCTGTTCGGGTCGGCCGGCAGCGGACCCGACATTCGAATACCCAGGTTTTAGTTTTTGTTGACAGTTTTAATTACATATCCCCAATAAAACAGGACAGAAGTTTCTAAAAAAAAAAATTGAAAGTGTTTATGGAACACCTATTGTGTTTGGGAATACAAAAATAAAAAATGTGGTTTCTGGACTAAACTATCTCACAATCTAGTAAGAAGATTAACAGGTGAACAGATGATTACAATGTACATAAATGTTATGTTAAAAGATACTCAGTTAACTATGGGAATTCACAGGAGGGTCACATGATGGGAACTGGGACTGTCACAGAGGTTTCCTGGACGGTGGTATCTGAACTGAGTTTGTAAGAAAGTGTAGCAATGAGCCAAGTAAAGGTGAGCAGGGGTTGATCATCCTGGGCAGAAGTATCGACTGTGTGAAGACGGAGTCAGGCAAAGTCACTGCACTTTGAACTAAATGCCAATAGCCCAGCTGGAGTGCAGAGAGAAGGGGTGGATACCTGGAAGGAAAGAAGCGGTTGCAGAAAGACACTGGTCCTGGAAGTTCTTATAAGACATGGTGAAGAGCTCGCACTTTCCCTAAAGACAATGGAGAGCCATTTAACTATTTTTAAAAATAGATTTTATGAGACCTAACATAAATAAGCAATATCTAAAGTATACCAGTTGATAAGTTTCAACTTAGATGTACATCCTTGAAACCATCAACACAATTGAGATAATGATCATATTCATTACCCCCCAAATTTCCTCATGCTACTTTGTAATCCCTCCTTCCCATCCCTCACTGACAATCCCTCCTTCCTGTCCCTCACTGACAATCCCCCACAGCCTTGGGCAATCACTGATCCACTTTCTGTCAATATAGATTTTCTGCATTTTCTAGAATTTTATATAAATTTTATAGTATGTACACAGGCTTTTTCACTCATCATAATTATTTTGAAATTTATTCATATTGCAGGTATCAGTAGTTCATTTCCTGTTATAGTACAATTGTACACCATTGTGTGGATTTGTTTATTAATAGGTGTTTATCCATTCACCTGTTGATGAACACTCGGGTTGTTTTTTGGTCATTGGCTATTACAAATAAAGCTACAAGTAACATACATACAAATTTTTGTATGGATGCATGCTTTCATTTCTCTTGGGGAAAATACACAGGAGTGGAATGTCTGGGTATCATGTTAAATTTAACTTTAATTATAAGAAACCAATAAACTGATTATCAGAATAGTACACTTTCACATTCCCACCAGCAGTGTATGAGAGTTCTATTTCCTCCACATACTTGCCAGCACTTGGCATATTCATCCTTTTAATTTTAGCCACCCTGGTGAATTTATAGTAGTATCTCATTGTAGTTTGAATTTTCATTTCCCTATTTCGATGCTATTAAACATCTTTTAATGCTTATTTGCCAACCATATATGTTTTCTGGTGAAGTGTTTGTTCAAATCCTATGTTCTCCCCTTCACTTTATTATTATGGTGTTTGCTTTCCTAATAGCTTTGAGAATTCTTTATATATTCTGAACATGTCCTTTATTTGATATGTGGTTTGTAAATGTTTTCTCCCAGGCTGTGGTTTGTCTTTTCATTTTCTTAACAGTGCCTTTGAAGAGCATCTAATGACTGGTCACTGTGGGAATACAAATGCCCAGAACCCTTGCTTCAATTCTTTCAATCTGGGACCACCCTGAAGGGACATCTTAGATCCAGAGCTCCCCATGGGATGGGCTGAGGTCTCTTTTGCAAATGCATTGTGTTTCAGCTTCTTCCTCTGCTCAAGCAGTATTCCTCACAAGCAGCTCTCCTTCCCGAGGGTGCTTCTCCATAATCTGTTACATGCAAATTTCCATCTCTCCAGGACCAAGCCTAAAAACAGGATACAGCCTAAAAACAGGACCCATGGCTGTTTTTTGCTTTCTTTAAATCCTTACTCTATAAATGAATCCTACCCTCTACACACAGAAAAATATACATTGAAGCACTTCTTTGTTTGTTCTTGGTTATATATTTTGGAAATGAAGTCTAACTCAAGAATATTCTTATCCTTCTTCTCCATTGTTTCCTTAAATAAGTTATATGTAACTTTCTCAGAAGGATCTACTGATCAGCATGCCACTGTTTGTCATTCATGTGGCCCTAGTTGTAGTACTCCCGCCACCTCTTCCCTGCCAGCCTACTGGCACCTCTCTCCTGCTCTCTGCCCTCAGCCATATAGATATTCAGTAGGAAGAATTGCTCTTTGCTGTCATGTCTAGCTGGTACAAATGTTAGATGGGCCCTGATATACAACACATTCAATCTGAGTCCTCTGAATTTTGTGGCAGCTCCATAATTTATAAATGGGAGTGGCTCAGGCAGCTGTCTTGTGGGGTGGAGCACACAATGGGGTTGTCTGAACCTGCATCTGCAAAACAATTTACATAAGACAGAAAAGCATCACTTGTGCATATTAAGGAATGAAGGGTAAGAAGTTGATGGAAATGATGCAAATGTTCCTCCCAGTCACCCTTTGACACCTGTATTCTCTTAATGACTTGATGTCCTTATGTTAAAGATTATGTTAGAAGTCGCTAGTACATTGTAATGCCTTTTTAGAAAAAGCTAAATCTGATCTCTCTTTTCTAGAATTCTTTTCCCCACAGTTTGGCTTTTCTCATTCAAGCATTTGTATAGTAAATTTACTTTTACACCTGTTTGTGCTCCCAGCCATACATATCAATTTGTAAAAAGCCAAATGGAGAATAGTTTAGCATCAGTGAAATGTCAGGAAAATGCCCAGAAGGCACCAATGCAATACTGGAGTTTCAAATTTTGAGAATGGAATTAGGCCACTAAATCAGTTTTCCTGCCTGTGTCATGGACCATGGGGATGTGTCCCAGTTCTTTAAAAAAAGGGCATCTGAACCTCACTCAGCACAACTCACAGGTCTGTGCCGGGGACCTGTGGGAAACCTTTAGACTTGAAACTAATTGAATCTGCATTGAAATGGCCTTTTCCTTTCTTTATTAAATATCTGATTTGCTCTACAACTTTTTCTTTGGCCTGCTTGCATTATTCTTTACTTGGCTGCACAAGTTGGCTCTTCTCCAAGGTTAAAAGAGAAGAAAGAAAAAGAAAAGAAAAATTGGAACTGAATCATAATTTTTGTTACATCATGAGTATAACTTTCCCTTTTTGTTGGAGGAAAAAACACACCTCTGGTTTAGAGGGGAGAGAAGCCCGTTGTCAATGCCAAGTATTCTTACAACATCTCCTATGCTAGTTGAAGATAAAATATTCTTTGTACTTGAAAAGTGAAGATACATGACAACATATGTCTGGGCCCATAATTATCATTCAGACCCGTACTGTAAAAACTCTACCTGATTGTAGGCTGAATTTGCTCGTGACCACTTCTTTTCCAGGGCTTGACAGATTGTGGTTTTCCAACCATCTCCTTATCAACATGCTGCCTGCTTCTTCTATTTACTTTTACTGCACCTGCTGAGATAGTGATTGTTTTGTGTATATAGGTACCATTGCCTTCAGAGATTAAGGGTGCATTATGAGCAGAAATAAACCAATGGATTTATCAGTGACTGTACAAATTCCACCCATTTTTTGGACAATATCTGAAAGGTCTCTCTTGGGAAAGTAATATTTTAGTTTGGGAATTGTGGGTTAAAAACTAATGTTTATAATTATGCCTATCTCTCCTTTCCCACTCCTTCATATCTTCTCCTTTTTGATTTCTAACTGCACTTCATAGCCAGAAAAATGCTAAAGAGGTTAGTTTTTTTTTTATATTCTACAGGAAAAAAATTTGCTAAGTAGGTTTACTGAGATTTTTCTAGCAATTCTGGGAGAAATCTTAGTATATTCTACAGGAAAAAAAATGAAAAAAATTTGCTAAGTAGGTTTACTGAGATTTTTCTAGCAATTCTGGGAGAAATCTTAGTGGACTGCAGATACACAGTTTTTGTGAATATTCTTCTAATCCTTGCTTTTATACAAATCTTGGAAATTAGATGCAATAGATTATTAAGAATTAATAACATTTGTTCACTGGAAAGCTTAGTAAGTGAATTACTTATGTTAATATTTGAAAAATCATTTGTTCTACCTGCACTGCAAATTTATAGATGATGGGAAAGCTCATCTCTAAGACCTGGATAGGTGCAAACAGCCCTGAAGAAGGAAATCTTGAGTTTGATTTACCTTTTAGTACTGAAGAATATGTAAGCCAGGCTTTAAAGGGGAAGGGTCCTGCCTTCTATCTCCCAACTGCATGATACAGCTTTGTGCCTAGGATCAGTTTGACTTGAGAGCTGAGGTATTCAACTGCTGCTGACTTTGGTTTGAATTTCTGGCTACAGAACTTTTCAGAGGACAGAGCAAAATCTTCATATTTGGTGCAAGACAGGTGAATACATGTTGGTACTGTTTCCCTCCCTGACACATGTCAGGAATGAATACTCTCCTCATTGCGCATTGACTTTACATGAGTGGAGCAACCCAGAAATAGGGATGGTCCAGTTTTATGTGTGAGTAGGAGAGAAATCTCTCTTTTCTGGCACATATACCTGCTGATACTCTGACAATTCCAATTTGGAGGTCATAGGAACAAAAAAAATAAATACTAGATAAAGATCAATCAAAAATATGGAAAGTGATTTTAAAACAAAAATTATAAAATGGGGAGGCAGAGCCACATACGAGGCGCAGTGTCTCATACTTGCTTTGCTTCATGCTGTCAGAAGAATGAAAAAAAAGGAAAATAAAGAGGAAGAAAGCCAAGAAGGAAATAAGGAAGGAAGGAAGGGTGAATGGACAGAAGAAAGTAAGAAAGGAAGACAGGAAGGAGGAAGAAAGAGACAGAGAGAGGAAAAAAATTTACTTTATTTCTAGCCTCACTTCAGTTGGAGAGTGATTCAACTGTTACCAGCATTGTGTGTGGCCACTATGAAATGCCATTTGGGAAAAGCTCATAGAGCTAGATCTTTATTGTTAGGAGTAATATTCTGGAAGATTATGGGAATATGTATGCTTATAGACTTACCCCTGACCCACGAAGTGTGCATAATCCCTTCTTTCCTCTCCTGCACACCCACAGTAGGTTTCTCTATGTAAGTTTATGTGACCTCAGTAGATCAATCTCAGCATTGGTTGCATGAAATAATTTTGTACCTAATTCATGTGTATGACTTAAAGAAATAAATCAACAATTATGCCCTAAGCAACTTCACAATAGCATTTTGTTTGCAGAATCGAAAATTTAAAAATGATTCATGTTAACATCTAAATGTATGCACTGCAACTTGAGCTCCTGTTTCGGTTGTGGAGTTAAGTGCATTGCGTCTGTAGAGAGGGGACTCCAGAATGCTTGGGAAGGGTGGTGGGGAGATAAGAGAAGGACATTTATTGGTCTGGTTAATGGTGACAGGGTGTATCACAAGTGGGAAGAGAGACTCTTTTTTTCAATGGTGAGCCATGGCTATCATTAACAAAAGCCATGGCTATAATTAAGATTTCATGGAAAATTGAAAGTGTATCATCAAACTGGCATCTAAAATTTGGGCCTCATGATATGCATGTATACAATGAACTTGTTGGTCTGTTAGTATAATTCTTGAAATGCTCAGTTTATACTTTGTGTCTGTGAGAGATAAGAATACTGTCCACAGAGACCTATTGTGGGAGTCTAGTTCTGTTTCTGCCTCAGAAGTCTCTTGACTTAGAGAAGTCCCTTAAAACTTCATGGTCCCTGGATTGCTAATCTATAAAACAGAGAATGCTCTAGGGGCAAAACCGGAAAATCCCCTTGAGGGCTGTGATGCTCCAGACAGGAACACTTTATAATGCTCCCAGGATGCTAATTTCTGGAGGTGATTAGTAGGTTTGTCAACAGATTCTTTTGAAATGAAGGTTTGAATTGTGTATTGGCAGGAATTGTTTAAATCATTGACATGAATAAGTTTAATTGGTTGTAAGAGAGTATTTTGTTTTTGCTTTTTTTCTTTAGATGATGTATTTACTGCCTGTGTTGAGTTCCTGCAGGAATGATTTAACTGTTGGATATTTGGAATTGTGTTGGTTGTTCAGTAGCATGCATTTGCTATCTGTGAATCTGTTTGGCTCTTCCTGGTGTTCTGTGTGACAGTGGGAAGTCACCATCTCACCACCACCATTAAGGCACCAAGTCTACACCTCTTCCTCCTTAAGAAGCCATGCAGGATCACCTTAAGCAGATCTGTCTGCACCAGGAGTTGCAGATACCTTTCTCCTAAGAGGGATCTTCTGCTGAGGTGGGGGATCCTATCCTATGTCAGCTGAAGAACCAGGTCTTCCCTCTATCCTAGATACCACCCCGCCCTCCTTTTTTATTTTTGGCAGCTGACATATATGGGGATCTGAACCCTTGACCTTGTTGCTATCAGCACCACGCTCTAACCACTTGAGTTAACTGACCAACCCTCCATCAATCCTAATAACCTGAGGGATAGTCTTATTCCACTCACTTAGTTCCTCCTCCTTAATTTAGCAGGGACTTTGGTAGAGATTTGAGGGTGATCGCAGTAGAGCTTTGAGAGTGCCAGTGAGCCTCTGGCAGCAACCAACACGATTCTACAGGGATTTGCTAGATAACCAAGAACCTGGTGACAGGGCTGGAGCCAACAAAGCTGCTCAATCCTAATAACCTGAGGGATAGTCTTATTCCACTCACTTAGTTCCTCCTCCTTAATTTAGCAGGGACTTTGGTAGAGATTTGAGGGTGATTGCAGTAGAGCTTTGAGAGTGCCAGTGAGCCTCTGGCAGCAACCAACACTATTCTACAGGGATTTGCTAGATAACCAAGAACCTGGTGACAGGGCTGGAGCCAACAAAGCTGACTGCTGTGAATTCAGGTTAAGGCCGATCCAATATACTGATAGACAAGAGTTAGGCTTCACTACCCTTCCAGAATTCTTTTTCTGCGTGATGCTTGTTTATGATTATATAACATTCATCATTTGGAAATCTCAAAATATGTTATAAGCAATAGCAGGATTTTATGACTGGAGAAACTTTTGACATAGTTACAGAGTTTAATGACCCACAGCTTTATGCTTTTTACATATAGAGAAGTAGAAGTTCCAAAAGGTTAAGTTAATTGCTGTAGTCCTCCAGCAAGTCACTACAGAAGTCAGAAATAAGATAGCTACTGGAAATGGGCTCTGGATAATTTCTTTTCTTTTTTAAGAAATGCGAGTGAAAGCATTTCATGTCATGGAACTTTGATCATCTGCAGAAAATAACTTTTAATGTATTATTTGGAATGAAGTGTAGGGGATATCTGCATTCTTTACCTCATCATGAAGCCCAGAGGGCCACTGGTGGCACAGAATCTAGTAGAGGATATTTTATTTTTGGGTCACCTGCTTGATATGAATTTTAGGATCTGCAAGTTCCATGAGAAATATTATATGCTTTGCAGTGAGAGTACACAAAAATCTGATTACTGATAATTAGAATGAAAAGAGAAATCTCTCTACTGCTGAGGTTTTAAAATTATTTTTCTATCATGACTGCTTTGGCAGTCTGGTGAAGCCTACCAACCCCTTCTCAGAATAATGTTTTTACATGCATAATATAAAATGCAAAGGATTCAAAGAAAACACATCACATGGAAATACAGTTGTAAAAATAATTTAAAACATTGTGATATAGTAATGTGTGTGCTTCTTTATTTATACATTACATAACAGAATCGAGTGGCTGGCCTAATAATTATCATAAATTCCAAGTAATGACACATACAGCTTTTCAAGATACCTGCAAAAACTACATTGAAAAATAAAAAATTCTGTAAATTATATCTGTGATGAAGTCACAGGTACTGCTAATACTACTGTGGTTTGGTGCCTGCATTTATATTTGAATGAAATATTAATTTCAGTTGTATGTTAGTAAAGATAAATAACAGATTTTTTTTTTTTCAAGTTCAAGTCCAAGGACCCTTTGAATTCTATCTCTGGATTTCTTTCTGTGTGTTCAAGATTAAGGACTCCTCCTCTGTTGGGCTTCCAAGACGTCTTTCATCACCCGCTTCTCTGAGATGGTGTTCAAATAGGAGTTTCAAACAGGTTTTCAAATAGCAGGGCAAACTGGTGGGTTCATTAGAGGAGAATTGAGTAAAGTCAGCAGAAGATTGGGTGAATTCTAGATCAGATTATAAGGCAATAAAGTTTTCCTTCTGTCCCACTCACTATCCATTCTGTATAACCTTCCTCCAAGTCAGTTGCTCAGTGCTTCTGAGTGATATGAACAATTCAATTAGATGTAATCATTAGTGACAGTGTTTTAACTTTCACATGGATATATTAAGTATCTATATTTACATATTTCTACAGAGAGATGGCACCATTTAATCCAAAGGAATCCAGTGCCAATGATGGATTTTTGGGTTCTTTGGCATCTGGGTAGATAGGTAAAGGGATATTTTTCCCATTACTGACATCTTTCAGTTACTTCTTGATTGGCTGTCTCTCTTGCCTACTCACAAGTCATTTGTAGGTTTTATTTTGCAAACAGGGGAAGTAGTTCTTTTTCAGTTTGCTCTTGGTTCAACTTATCCTGGCAGTGACATCTTCCTGGGGACAAGCAAATACTCCTTCAAGTTGAACATCTCATTTACAGTGCTGTCATTTGGTGTGACAGTCATCTGAAGTTTGTAGAGGAATGATTTTATTTGTATGAATGAACAAATGGGTTAATAAAGTTCCCCAAAGTTGTAACTGGTTCATAGGCTATTTCAGGATGGTGGCATGATGCTGAATGCTGAACTACCAACAGTCTAGTAGACTATAAGCACCTTGCAAACCAGGGTTAAATCTAGTCTAAACCAGGCCCATATCAACACTGATTAAAGAGGTACCTCTAGGGTTTAAGAGGTAAAGGAGGCTCAGAGTCTGTGCCATCATGCAGTCATTAGAACACCTAGATAATATACTTGAGCTATGACAGTAAATTAATTTCATAAAAAAGAACTAAAATAGATTCTGTGCTATTATGTCCTAAAATGTGTTTTCTTTACTTCCTAACATTTCTAACTATAAAATGGCTTTGGCATTTTGAAAAAAAAAAAAGATCACATAAATCAAAACATACTTTTTAAAGAATTGACACTTTACAGGCTTTAGGTGAAAGGACTCTTACATTTGTTATTTCAGTTATGTTCCCAAACTCTCTACTTTTTTGTAGTGAGTTCTGTTGGTTTCATACTTCACTGCAGTGTGCACTGAGGTTTGTTTTGAAGCCACAGAAGAAGGGAAGATTGGGAAGGCAGTGGGGGAGGCTGCCATGGTTACTGGGTTTCTACTAGGCTCAACTGTCAGAGTGTATATGGCATGCAACATTGATGCTTGATAGCATAAAGCAATGGCTTTTAGCTCTGGCTGCACAGTAGAATAACTTGGAGAACTTGTAAAACATACCAATTAAATTAGAACCTCTTTGGGTGGGGTTCTATCTTTGACATGAATTAAAAGCACTCCAGGTGATTCTAATATGCAGTAAGTGTTGAAAATTATTGGGAAAATGGATGTGAGTATCAGTCCATGAACTCAAATGGGCAAGAAACAGAATTCAACTTAATTTTTCATTCCTAACCTCAATTTTGCTATTAACATCATTCTTTTTATAGTTCACTTAACCCCATAGTTCAAAGTTCTTATACAATGCAAAAATTTTGGAAGCAGAGGAAACACTTATTTGTAGGTCATCTATCCCTTGAGGTTACCATTGTATGTCCATTATCCCATTGGCATGGCACTTTGGGTCCAGGGGTGTGGCATGCTTGGAGCACTGACATCTGTCTGTGATGTGCTTCCAACAGGGACTAGGACTAAGATTAAGAAATGCCACGAAACTTACATAGTCACATTTTAATGTAAAATTACCAAAATCTAAATTAATGCAAAAATGCCACAGTAAACAAAATACCAAAATTTTAAATAAAAACAAGATCAGTACCTTCTCCATCACCAGTCTCTTTCTATGCGGGAAATACAACCTCTCTAGCAACATGCAGACTGTATACTTTCTTTCTGCTTTGCCTTGAATTGAGAGAATATAATTTAAGGAAAATTCCTTCTCCTTTCATGTTTCTGTTTTGCATATTTAATCTATTCAGGAGAATCTTCTTTCATATCCCCGTTCCCAAATCAGGGTTAGACTTTTGGAAACAAATTATATGAACAAAAGTGTTTAGCAGGCAACTTTCAATTTCTGCTTCGTCATATATCTCTCCTTTGTCACAGCACAGAATTCACCACCTGCTTGAGGTGTGTGTGTGTGAATGAGTGTGTTTATGGGGGGGTAGAGGTTTCTTTCCTTCTCCCTCTGTATCTCTCCCTCCCTCTCTCTCTTCTTTATTGTTCCTCCTTTCTACACTTTAAAACAAGGAGCAATTAGCCCAGTGTTTTTTAAGGCTTGATTCACCTTAAGTGGACTGAAGAACTTTATTAAAAAAAACCCTCCAGTTCTTTGGGTCCTGCTCCTAGAAATTCTGACTCCTTTAATTTGGCATGAAACCCAGGCACTGATCTATTTTTTAAAAGTTTTCTATGTGGTTCTGTTGTGCATACAGAGTAGAGAGCATTAGTTTTGTTAAGGTCTCTCCAGCACTGACATCCTGTGACGAGGTGGAAAATGTAAGTCTTCCTAACTCTACAAAGAAGTCAGAAGCTCTAGTGATTCCATTGAAACCTCTTGAAGGTTATATATTACATTCTGCCGCTAGGTGGCGCAGGCAATTCTCGGAGAGATTGTGCTACTTGGGATTTTCATTTTCCCTGTGCAATATATTTGAGACAGCTGGCTTAGGAAGCTTTGTGGGGACATGACACTTTAGCTCCTTTCCCTGAGCAAGAGGTCTAGAAGGTGCAGCTGTTTTGCTTGACAAGTGATAGAGACTCATTAAATAAAAATTCTATCGTATGAAGGGAGAAAGAAAGTGAGCCCCTGCATAAATATTAGTTCACATTTTTCTTCTCATTATTTCCAGTAGGTGTGTGCTCCTTCCCTCTTCTCTTTCTCTTTCTCTTTCATAATCTTTGTTGGTGGCCTCTTTTTTCCTTTCTCTATCCCTTTTTCAAGAAAGTGAGCCCCTGCATAAATATTAGTTCACATTTTTCTTCTCATTATTTCCAGCAGGTGTGTGCTCCTTCCCTCTTCTCTTTCTCTTTCATAATCTTTGTTGGTGGCCTCTTTTTTCCTTTCTCTATCCCTTTTTCTTGGTTTTTGTTTCTAACCACTATTTATAATCTGGTGGAAATAAACTAATGTTGGGTTAACTTTTATTTTGCTACCTTTGTGGTCGATAAAATTTCAGGAATCCAAAAATGATTCTGACGCAACATTCTCAGAAGGGTGGACATGTTCAGGTTACAAGGGGAACATTCTCATTCAGGGGACTTCCTCTGCAGCGTTTTGTTTGTTCTTAACAGCTGTGGCAACACCAGCCAAGTCCAGGAAGAAAGAATGTTATGCCCTATCAGGGAAAAACAGTTAAAATCCTCTCCCCTTTACAGCACAATCTGGGTGAGGGCCAAAGCTCTTGGTATACACATAAGTAGGGGTTTGGCACAACAATAGGGTATTCTTCTCCACTGCTTTTCACTGGAAGATCTCAAAGCACATTTGCTGCTTTATTGTATAGAGCTGCCTCTTTTTCCCTTGGATGTCAAAATAGGAAGACGTGATGTGATTTGTTTTGTTTGTTTGTTTGTTTTTTGTTTTCTCTCCAAAGAGATGGCGTTCCTTCCCTGGCTTTGTTCCAGCCTAGCGGCTTGTCGTTCAGGGAGATGCTATGCTCTCGGTGCCAGGATATACCACTGTGCTTTTTTCTTTCCTGAGTGACATATACTGATGGGTCACTGCCTGGAACAGTGGAACAAAGCACGGTGTGTGTCCACCTGTGAAGATCCCTCATTTACTTTTCTCTGGTTTCCATCTGGCAGCAACAGGTTCCAATCTTCATTAAAAAACAAAACAACCCAATCAACCAACCAAACAAAAAATACAAAAAACAAACAAACAAATACAATAAAAAGTCTTTCTTTTTGTAAATAGCTAATATTAATTGAGTGCTTACTGTTTGCCAGGTACTGTTTTAAGCACTTGACATATGTCATGTCATTTAATCCTTATAACACTGTCAGGAGCTAGGTCCTACTGTTATACCCATTTTACGGATGAGGAAACTGAGTACAAATGTGGTTAAGTAAATTAGCTTAATGTCACTCAGCTGATAAGTAGCTGAATCAAGCTCTAAGTCCAGGCAATGTGACATAGTACACATTAACCCTACATCCTGATTCTAAAAGGTTGTGTAATGGAGTCACAATCAAACAATGGACAGATTTTCCAATTGAGTGGCAGTTAGGAAAGGGTGTATTTCCTGTTAATGTAGCTGTATTTCTTTTGGCATAAGACTGAACAGATGCTCTAAACCCAGTTCTTCCCCATTCTGGAGGACCCACCTACATTGTGGTATACCTGCTGCTTACTGGTAAAACAATCAGGAGGAGGGAAACTTCCTTCCTAGTTATGATTGGCATCATGCACTGCAGTGTGACTACACAACCCTAAATAAGTGTAGAAAGTGAGCAATTGGAAGAATGATCCTTGTCTGTTTTTTTTTTTTTTTGCTGATTCACTTCTACATTACCTAAAAGAGGACAGAGATAGGGGCCAATATGGAAGATTTTCCCCACGAGCTGTACACTAACTTCTTTAGGTCAACAAAAGTCTAGAGGAAAGAGGCAACTACTCATTCTGTCTAGGAGAATGTGTTCTTAGTATAATTCATGTAATACTGGGCATGAAGAAAGCAGACAGCAATAGTTTCCTGAATGAGCTATTTCCAGGAGAATTTAGTAGGATTGCCAACAGGGAATCTAGAAGGAAAAAACTCATACCATCATTAGGGCTTTGGAATTCCTTCGACAGATGTGAAAGAGACTACAGCCCATAAAGAGAGAAAAGAATACAGCCCTTGCTAGAGAAGAATGATAATCTCGATAGAAGAATCCAAGAGCCAGAAGGCTCGGGTTGGAAACAGCAGAATGACCGTGCAGACACCCTTGAAAGCTGATGAAGAAAGTGTATTCAAAGACTTTCATGACTCCATAAGCAAAGCTCAAGGCTTAGCAATCAGCTCCCACCACACTGCTGGTCAAACCTAACGGGACAAGGGCACTAATAGGACATGCCTAGACCACATAGAAGGGCTATTAGAGAGGCATTGCAGGAGCCACACCGGTTGAGGGTCAATACCAATTCCATAATGAGAAAGTACTGTAGACTACACTCAAAATTGACTGATATCTTTTATAGTTTGGGGCATCTATAATGCCTTGTGTATTTTTCCCACTTGTACCTTGTAGTTTCAATGATTCTCAAAAAATTTTTCACATCAGCATAATCCTCTAGTTAAAGAATTTCTCTAGGTATTATTTTCTGTGTGCCATTGCAGCATGAAGGAAACTGAATTTCAGATTCACCAATCAATTGCCTCCTGACAGTTCCTGATCATCCACAGGCAGCTCAAATTGAACATTATGAAAACTGATCTTTCCCCTAGACCTCTTCACTCTCCTGGAGACCATATTTAAGAGAAAAAAACCAGGTACCTAGTTGTTCATCAAAAGTGGATGGTGCCATCTCACCCTGCTCTCTCTCTCACTGTCTCATCCAATCAATCCACAAAGCCCACAGTTTCTGTTTTTAATGCCTCTTGAATCTATTGTCTTTTCCTCTTTCCCAGTGTCTTTAATTTCAAGATCTTGTCACTTCTCACCTATGTTATTGCCTTTCTGTCTTCTCTCTGACCACATTCTTATGTGTCCTTTTCTTTGGTTTAATGATTTTTCTAAACTGTATATCTGATCATGTCACTTCTCTGCTTAAACTCCTTCAGCAGGTCTACAGAGCTTTCAGGATGAAGCTAAACTTCTCCTTCCTGCACAGAGACCTTGTTGATTTGAGCCCTGGTTGCACCTCTCACCTTCTACGTTCAGTTCCCCAGATGCATTGATATGTCATATGCTTCATGTGTGCTATTCTCTCTGTCCTACTTGTTCAAACCTCAGCTCATGACACCTCCTCCAGAAAGGTTTTAAATGATATACCTTAGCAGGAAGGGTAAGACTTCATTTTTTTCTTTTTTTCTCCAATATTTTTCCACTCCCTTTCTTTACCTTCTCTTTATGTCAGGTTTTTCTTCCTCTTTGTCAACTATTTATTATAATTTTAAAATATTAGTTTTCTTTCTTTCCAGTGGTCTTTTTCTGTCTCTATTCTTTATCTTTATGCATAGATCAATGTGTCTGAGTTTTGGCCTACTCTTTCCTATGTCACTATTTATTATAATTTTAAAATATTAGTTTTCTTTCTTTCCAGTGGTCTTTTTCTGTTGCTATTCTTTATCTTTATGCATAGATCAATGTGTCTGAGTTTTGGCCTACTCTTTCCTATGTCCCTACTTTATTTCTCTAATTTTTGCCCTATAGTGTTTTGTAAAGGAGAAAATATTTCATAAAGGAACTTTTAATTCACCTTATTAATAACACTAACGTAAGGAAAACCCAGGGATAAACCCACTGAACTTTTTTACCTAATTCCTTTAAGTTAGTCTTCTTGCTGTAATAGTACTGATCTCAGCAGTTAAATATTTGGCTGTATCAAAGATTAATATACTTTATTGGTGCATAATCTTCAAAGAGAGTCTTAAGGTCTCCAAAAGCTAGAGAGCTAGCAAGGAATGGGTCAGAAGTCCAGGGTGCGCCAATGTGTGTTACTTATTTTAAAGTAAAGGTTTCTATTTGTCGGTGATAAGAAAGGTAGGTCCAGATCAACCCCATTCATAAATTTGGTCTGGGTCAGATCCAATTCATAGATATCAATGGATAGAAGTGTGAGTTGCAATTGTTAGTGGCCTTGGACTGCACCACCTTGGGTCCTGGGAAATCAATGTGGCTTTGTTCAGCAGTGACTGCCTGAAAGTACCATAAATCAGGGGCTTTCATAGGAGCCTTTTATTGTCAAGGTAATGGCAAAGAAAAATGATAGCAGTTATTCCATTTACACACTTTAGCCTTTTTTCTTCCTCACTGATGTTTCTTCCAATTTTCTTTCCCTTTTTTTTTGTATCTGACTAATAAGAGAGTATAGTTTTTGAGTTTTTGCTTTCTAGAGGAATATGTGATATAAACAGCATAAAGTTCTTAGAAGAATGTCTTAAATCATTTTATTTGTTGAAACATTCTGGCTGTGCTGTATTTTCAAATGGCCAACCAAGTTTTACATGTTTGGTAACTTTAAGCCACCCTTTATAATTTTATATCATGATTATATATCAGACCAAGAACATTATACATGATATACATGTATAATGGGATTTGTTCATTTGCCCCTATGAAAGATGACTAGTACCAGTAGACTTCTGAAGGTTGTGCTGTGATAGTTTACTTGTCAGCTATGTGAGTCTATGCACTCATGATGCCCTGACATTTTGATATGTTGTGCTATGTTGCATCTTGCAAGCAATTTGTCAATAATAGTTGTTAAGGAACCAAAAACTGTGAATGATTTTCTGTTATATAAATTAGACTGGATTTACAGTGATCTCTGTGATAATGCTGTTACTGCCACTTAATTTCTTTAGTGGGAGAGAGAGTACTGCTAGAGCCATTTGTCCTAGATACTTATGCTAATTGCTAATTATTATCCAATATCTGTTTTCCTTCTTTGCCTTAGTGAAAAAAGCCATAATTTCATGCTGGGTAGATGGGTGGTTAGAATAAAGACTACTTCTCAGCTATTCTTGTAGATATGTGTGGCCATTAGCTCCATTCTGGCCACCGAGGTGGAGATGGAAGTGATGTGCACCTTAAAAGAAGGGTCTCTAAACGGAGGAGCATGTCCTTCTTTCTCTTTTCCTGTTGATTGAAATACAGATTTGATGGCTGCAGCCCTGGCAGCCCTCTTGGACTATGGGATAACGTTGGGAAAGGAGGCCACATAGGAAAAGAAGCGGGGTCCCTGATTCGGTGGAGCCTCAGACCAGTCCAACTTCTGAACTTAACAAATGTGAGAGAGAACTAAACTTCTATCTTATTTAAACTTTGGCTGTTTCTTTTTTCCTGAACCTAATTCTCATTATTACACGATACAAACAAAATAAAGGTTTAGAACTGAAACTAATGATTCCATGACTCCTAAATTCCAGACCAAAATTACTGATTGCAGAACTTTTCCATGTGGATGACCAACAGGTCCTTTAAATCTAAACATGCCAAATTCGACCTATAAGCTTCCTCTCCAAATTTGCTTCTGTTGTGCTTTTTATTTCTGTTAATTTCAAGCAATAATGTTGAAAATATTTTTGTTGAAAATGTCTTTAGTTCCTTTCCTTCTGTCATCATATACTCAGAGAAACCACCACAGTCACTATTTTTCTCCTGAAATGGTCTTGCAAAATCAAAATACATTTTTGATTGAGTTTCTTGATCAGTATCTGTAGCAAATTAAATGTGTTTATTAAGTTGTGCCAAGTTGTTTCTTGTGTTTCTATATGTACCCCATCTTTTCTGCACCATTATTAATTCTACCTCACTAGAGTTGCTATTTAATATTTTGACTCAATTTCCAGAGACCCAATTGCGTTTTGCCCAAGGTGTGACTAACTGCTTTCTGAAATTACAGATAAGTTATGTGAAAATATGTCAAAAATGTAAAGACTATGTGCAATGAAAATATTCTAGTATATTTTATATTCTTTTGATGCAATTCTGAAAGTAAAACCGAATAATTCACTTTTTTAGCACCAATAATAAACATTAAATTAAGAAAAGCGTTGTATCTAAAGTTTGAAGTATTAAAGTTTACAAAATTTTCTTTCCTAGAAAGAAATAGAAGTAAATAGAAAGTGATGCTGAATAAAATGTGAATAGTTTCTATGGGTCTAATTCTGAATGATCGTGGTAAACAGCTGTCATTATTTGTGGCTGCTCATTATGTTCTTAATGGCCTTTCTGTATGTGAAGAAAAATCTTCAGTATTTCCTACCCCACATGAATTTTGAACTTAATTCCCAGGCTGGATTGCAGCTAGATTCAGGCATGTGATCCATGCCCCACCAATCTGATGAACCTGAATGAGATTTCAGTTCAAAAGTGGGCAGTATGAGACATCAGTGGAGTTTGCCTTTTCCTGGTGCGGGTGTTGGCAGAGGTGTTTGGCTTTAGGGAGGGGCAGTGATTTATGCGAAAGTTCCTAATGAGAAAGTGAAGTTGATTCTGGCGGTTGCAGTGATATCATCAGAGATGAGTTCCAGCAGGCAGTGTTGGGAGGGAGTTGTGGCAGCTGTGGTTTCCTTGTCAGCCCAAGTCTCTGTCATGTTCCTAAAAACACATGCATATGATTATTGCTATTCCCTCTAAATAGTTCGGAGAAATACAAATTGCCATTACTTATCTATATTTTATCAAATTTCTGATTTATTCTTGTATCCCAGTTCATTCTGTGGTGGTGATACATGGTATTGATTTTGGCTAAATTTATATAATTTTGATATGTGCAATCAAGTACATACATTTTTAACAGCTTTACTGAGATATAATTGACATCCAATAAACAGTACTTACAAATGATTTAATTTGATGTATTTTTGCATATGTATACATCTGTGAAACTATCACTGGAGTCAAGAGAACTAATACATTCATCACCCCCAAAGTTTTCTCTTGCCTTTTTGTAATCCTTTCTTGCTGCCTATCCTCTCTGTCCCTAGTTGACTCTTGATCTATTTCTGTCACTACAGATTAGTTTGAATTCTAGAATTTTATATAAATGGAATCATACAATATGATTTTTTATCTAGCTTCTTTCATTAAGCATAATTATTTGGATATTCATCCATGTTATTCTGTGTAGCAATCAGTACATCATTTCTTTTCATTGCTGAGCTCCTATGATACTCTACTGAGAACTCTAGCTGCCTTTGTCTTGCCAGACTCTCAGCTTCACGTTCTCAAATTCAGGGAGTCCACTGGACTCTGCCTCAGTCCCCCCTCCCTGAGTGATAGCCTGAAAACTCTTCAAGACACTGAGGTGGGGCAATCACAGGGTTCACGTCATTTGTATACAGTCTCTGTAACTCCTATCTTTGGCTTCATGTTTTCCTGAGTCTTGAAAAACAGTTGTTTCAAGTATACCATTTCTTTTTGGTTGTTTCATGTGGGAAGGTGTATCTAGTCCCTCTCAGTCCATCATTGCCAAAGATGAACTTAATTTTTCTTACACTTTATTTAAAGAGCATTATAATAAGATACACCCATCTTAAGTACACAGTGCAATGATTTTCAGTAAATTCTCAGTTGTATAACCATCGCCACTGTCCAGTTTTAGAGCATTTCCGTTAATCCAAAAAGATCTCATACTCATTTGCAATCAATCTTTGTTCCTACCTCCAGCTTAGACAGCTACTAATTTACATTCTCTCTCATAGAATTGACTTTTTAAAACTTTTTATCTACTTCTGGTCAAGATGGCAGAATAGACGGTCCCCAGCATCACTCTCTCATACAAATAAACCAATTTTCAACTATACAAATGTAACGTCAGCCAAGCTGAGACTACTGGAGCTCAGGGGAAGAGGAGGAGAGACCTACGGAGTTCATGAAGGCAGAAGAAACCACGATGAGAGAAAGAAAAAACTGCTCTGAGCATTTTGGGCCGTGGCCTCTTTAAAGCTCAAGCTGCTGAGCACATGGAGCAGGAGCCAGCAGAAGCTGCAGCTGTACCCTTCAGATGGAATTGCTTGGAGGCAGCAGGGGAGAAGAGGAACTTTGTGGCCCCAGAACAGCAAGACCACTAATAGGGTTCCTGTGGACTTACACAGGAGTGAGGAGCCAGAACAGCTGAAAAAGGTGAGCTATTCAGAGGCTGCAGAGTCATTGCAAGGGATCAGCGCAGGTCCCATCCCATGGGAAGTGTTTGGAGCATGGGCAGTGGGGGAAACAGGCCAACTGGGAGAACACTGAGACACAGTAAGGACAGTTGATCTGCTCCGCAATTAACAAAGGACCACTCAGAGGAGAATGGTTGGGAATGCAGAATTGCATGGGGTCCAGTTTGATGAAAAAACTCAGGCCCAGATCAGAGTTTCTACATAATCCAGGTGCACTGGAGAGCTGGAAGTTCCTATAAGGTCAACCATTAAACTCTGAGCTGCACAGAAAGCCTTCCCTAGGGAAAAAGCAGCAAAGCAGCAATTTAGCTCAAAAACACAGCTCAAGTACCAGTTCCCACAGGAAGTTCCCCTGTGGTAGAAGTAAGCAAAGGACAAAAAATTAGTTCCAGCCCAGGCACACCACCAGTGCCTTGGGGCCCACCAGGGGACATGAGGTATGGAGCTGCGGACAGGACCCCCACCCATAACCACTCACACCGCCAGCATGTTGGGGCTCGCCCAGGAACCTGAGGCGTGGAGAAGGGGACTGGGCCCTCCTCCCACAACCAGCTACACTGCCAGCATCTTGGGAGCCTTCCTGGGGGCCCAGGGCATGGAGAATGGGACCGGACCTCCCCTCCCACAGCTGGGCACACTGCACCAGTGCCTTGGGGCCCACCTGAGGATCTGAGTTACGGGGCCAGGGATCAGACACTTCCCACCACCAGGCACACTGCCAGCACAAAGGAGCATGCCAAAAACATCACCTCCATGTGGGTGGCCCACAACAACCACCAGAATAACCATGGCTGCCACTAAAGCAGCTAGATGCCACAACCACCATGCAGATGGTCCGCCAGCCACTGGAGTGCATTGATACAAGGAGAGTCACCAGCAGAGGTAAAGAAAAGAAGAGGATGTCTCTCTCCACAAAGCCTATTTCAGAGTGACAGAAGAAGCATCTGCTCTATGATAATATGGGGGGCCTGATCACACCTCTCAGCATTGGACAGATCATCTAGGCAACAGATCAGCAGAGTAACCATTATTCTTTCAGAAGGAGAGAAGAAATCTAGGGTAATTAGAGGGGGGAGGAGGGAGGGAGAGGGGATTGAGGAGAGATTGGACAAGGGGCATAAAGAATAATTACGATTCATAACATTATACATGCTAGTAATGTTGATTTGATGAACATATCTCAATGTTGAACTCCCAAAATATGTATAATCAATTTTGATTCAATACAAATTAAAAAAAAAGATGTCAAAGACTTTTTATCTAAATGGAATCAGAAAATACGTGGCCTTTCTTTTAGTTAGAATGAGATTTTTGACGTTTATCCACATGGTAGCAAGTATCAGTAGTTTGTTCCTTTTTATGACTAAATCCCTTCTTATAGATATACTCTGTTTTGTTTATCCATTTATAAATTGATGGACATTTGCATTTTTTCCATCATTTGTCTATTATACGTAATGTTTCTATGAATATACTCATATATGTACAAGTCTTTGTGAGGACATATGTTTTTACTTCATTTCTCCTGTGTAGGTACCTGGGAGTAGAATTGTTGGATCATATAGTAAATTTGTGTTTACATGTTTAAGAAGCTGGCAAACTGATTTCAAAGCAACTGCACCATTTTACAGTACCACCAGCAATATATGAAGTTTCCAATTTTTCTGCATCCTCAACACTTTTAATACCTTTTTGATTATAGCTTTTCTAGTGGACATAAGTAGTATCTCATTGTGATTTTAATTTTCATTTTCCTAGTGACTACTGATGCTGAGTATCTTTTCATGTGCTTACTGGCCATTTGTATATCTTTGGTAAAATATTTACAAATATTTTGTCAATTTAAAATCAGGTTATTTGTTTTTTTATTATTGACTTGTAAAAGTTATTGAGATATTCTGAATATAAGTCCGTTACTAGTAAACTGATTGACAAATATTTTCTGCCAGTCTGTGTCTTATCTTTTCACTTTCTAAACAATGCCTTTGTATTGCAGATTTTTAATTTTTGATATGGTCTAATTCATCTTTTTTTGGTATTTTATGTGTTGTTTTTGTGTAGTTAAGGGTTTTACTATTTTAGGAAATTCTTTTTATACTTAAAGTAGCCAGAGTGAATTTTGTTGTTTGCAGCTAAAACATCTGACTAATATGGTAATTAAAGAAAGAGACTAAAGGGTTATATTTTTATTCCATAGATTTTGAATCTGAAATGGCAATGAGATTCTCTGGAATCAAAATTTATTCTGAACTGTTATAGTTTTTGTTGCTTGCTTTTGCTCCTGTCAACAAGAGGGTGCTCTCGGCTCACCTATCAAGGGACTTCCTTATCTGGACAGTTGAAGTTGTTTTGATCCAAAAAAAAAAGCCTCCAAAAATCATAGTGGACATTTGATACTGCTGCTTGGGTTTATGAACCTCATAATTATCTTAGATAATTAAGAAGATCATACCACCCTGTTGGTGAGATCTCCAATAGAAAAAGAACACCCCAAAGTTAAAACTTCTTATATGAAACCCATGATTTTGGTCTCTACGGTTTTTAAAGAAGGTAAAAGTGCTCTGTTGCACCGGGCATCATTTGGACCGAGAAAAGATAGAGGTGAATAATTAAATCAAGTGAAAAAGTACTATTTAATCCACAATTGAGGTAATTAATCCACTACTTCTTATTGTAAACAACTTAAAACTACCATGGAATCCCAACATAGTAGCAAACTCTGGTGAAATAAAAAAAGAACTAATTGGAAAATGGGAGATACAGGTTAAAGTCCTGGCCCTACGATTAACTAGCTGTGAGATATTGGGCAACTCTCTTTTCTTATCTGAACTCCTATTTTGTGATCTGTGAAATAAGCATGGACTAGATATTGTAGAGATCTTTATGCCCATTCTAGATCTAACTGTCAGTATAGAGAACTATCTGGAAACACTGTCTTTTCTACTTCAAACCAGCAGTCTTTGTTTTTGGACAAAGTGATCTGGATTCAACCCGTTTTAGGTGTTAGAGAAGAAAGAAGTTCCTCAAAAGGTGAGCTGGCTGTAGTGTCTGCACACTGAGAGAATGCTCATGTAAACCTGTGTAAAGTGCTTGGCCTTATTTCCTGCAGTGGGTATGATTGAAGGTGGGGTAGAGATGGACGGGAAAGATTGTCATTCCTCTGACCAGCAATGTTGACCCTTTGCTCTTCACCAAAGCCAATGACCCCATTGTGCAAATCAAATGTGTATTTAGTAGAGGGTACCTTAGGTTAAGGGCCAGCTGTACACATGATTTTGAAGTAAATGAAAGCTGCATTCCATGGTAGTCATTACTTTTGTACATTCCCTGAAGTTTTGGCTCACCATAATAATGAGACAGCATATGCAAAAGTACCTGCCATAGCAGCTGTCAGAATGCAGGCACTCAATGGATATGACTTCCCTTCCCCCTTGTCCCCTCACCTTGCCCCCAGCATGTGCTATGCTTCTTATCTTTCCTAAGCCTCTAGAGCCTTCTTATGGTTCTCTGCCCATTCAGAGTTCACAATAAGAATCTGCCCCAGGCTTTGATTCTTTTGTAAACTTTTGCTTTTGGGGAAAATTTACTGACTCTCTATATTTTTCCTTCTTGTACCTACTACTTGGATATCTAGCTAGTATAAACAAAAAGCACTTTATTTAAAGACAAGATATTAGATTAATTTAACTAATATTTATTGAATGCTTACTATATGCTACGTAATATTCTAGCAAAGAGGATACAGTAAGGAACAACACAAATAAAAATTTCCATCTCTGTGGAGCTTACATTCTAAATAGGGAAAAGTAGGGATAGGACTAAGAAGTGGATATGCTTTTTTTGCTGTTCCAAAATCTGTTTTCTCATTTTCTGGCTTCTGCACCCCAGTACTTATATGGGGAGCTTGTGTTATTTGATTGAAATCTTGGTGGGACTGTCCCTTAAGTTACTTTAATCTTCATTAGCTAATTGCAGGCACATGACCATGTTGGACCAATCAGATGCTCTGTCAATTTGAGCAATAACAAAAAAAAGAACAACCCTGAAGATGAATGGAGTGAATTCAGCTCAAAGATGGCATTCTGACAAAAGGCATTGACTTCTGTTCCCTAGAAGCTGAGTTTCTCTAGTTCTGATTGGACCCAAAAGCCTTACTCTTGTACTGTTCCTTTTATGCAAAACCTTCTTCAGTGTTTCTTGTTTAAGTCATTGAGTGTAATTTTGTGCAGCTTGGAATCAGTTAATCCTAACTTATAACAAATTTGGTAAAGTAAGAAATGTCACGTTTCTTTACCTCTATGTACTTACACAAATTTCAACTCTCAGCTCTCATCTACTGGGCTCACAGGAAATTAAATCTAAATTTTTATCAGGGGCCCTATTTCCCTGTAAGGATAGGAACTAAGGAATCTCCTGTCATCATTAGATATTTTTCTACATGAATCATTGTTGACATAGCACTACTGCAGCTTCTGTATCACGTCAGGGACAAGGAAATCTTTGGTATGGCTGGTCACACCTGAGTTAGGGTCCAGCTTCTACAGGTGCACCATGTAAAACTTAGTATATATACGTACGTATAATTTCCCTGAAACTTTGTACTCTCCAGCTAATTATTCTGCTGCAAAACCTCCCTCAGACAGTTAACTTATCTGAGAGCCTATGCTATCTTCTGAGAACAAAGGGCACACTATCGTGTTCGTTCTGTCTTGGTCACTCACCTGTCTTCTTTAAATGACTCTGGATTTGTACACTGAACTCTAGGGAAAAAATAATTTATTCATTAATTTAGTGTGCATTTATTAAGTTTTTGGTGTGTCCCTGTTGCTAGCTGAGGCTTTAAAATTACAAAGAATTTGTTACAGTTTCTGCCTGGCGATGACTCACAGTTGGGGTGAGGAAGGGGAAGGGTTTGTGACCTGGTGGCTAAATAATCAAATAATGATGGCAGTGATCAGTGCCATAATAAAGGTGTAATAATATGCAGTTGGGGAGCACGAGTCTGTTTGGAGATGTCACACAGACATCTTGAGTCTTAGGGAGCAAATAGGAATTTGCTAAATATACAGGCAGAGTAGGAGTACATTTAGTACGTTCTAAAATGAAATGGAGAGAGACAGAGAGAGATGGAGAGGGACGGGGGAGGGGAGGAGGAGGAGGAGGAGGAGGAGGAGGGGAGAGGGAGGTTGGCTGAGAGAAAAGAGCGGCCCATGCTAGAAGATGCAAATAGTCCAACATGACTGCAGTAAGGATTCCCCTGGGGACTGCTGGGAGCTGAGCGTGGAAAGGGAGTTGGGACAAAGCACAGTGGGTAAAGAATGTGTTTTATAATTAGGCTCCTGTGTGAAAATTCAAGCTCTATCCCTTTCGTGTTGTGAAAGTTACTTAACTCAGTTTTCTTATCTATACAAGAGAGAAAGTGGCAATACCACCCACTTCAACATTACTGAAAAAACTAAATGAATGTATCAATGCAAAGTACCTACACAAAGTACCTGCCACATAACAAATTCGAGAATTTTCTTTCCCTTTTCTCCCTCTCACCCCCTGCCCCCCCACTATCACAAAAGTCATAAAGCTGAAGGTTACTGATAAAAAGTGCTTGGTGAATGCATTTGGGAAGTAGTGGGAAATTGATCGAAGAGAAAGGATGAAGCTGAATTAAAGAGAACCTTTGAAGCTGGGTATTAGAGATTATACTTAAATCACAAAAAATTTAAACATTACTTAATTGCAAGCCTAGTATTTAAATGAAAACAGATATCAATGATACAATTGGTATAAGCTTGTCAGCTAATCAAATAAAAACTGTCATTTACCCATTGTATTTCTAGTAGGTAAAGACCAAAATGTCTACTGTTTCCAATTTTTACAAATTTGCAGAAATAGGATAAAGAAATATGTACATTTGAAATTTTACTTAAAATTAAACCATGATATTTTTTGGTTATTCTGCAGCCTTTTTTTCTTCCATGTTTCTTCCTACCTTCTTTCTTTCCCTTAGGAAATGACTAGCTTGGTGTTTTTCCTTCCACATATTTCTCTATGCTCATGAAACCCTATACAAACAAAAACATCTATATTAAGTTGTTCATTTTACTAGAAATGGAATAAGCTATATGCATTTCTTTGCAACTTACTTTTCTTACATAAAAATATATCAGGAACATCCAACTAATTTCAATACTCCCATAAGATGGAATGTTATGCACATACTAAAAAACACTCATAGAATTTTTAGATCTATAAGGGGCCTTAGAAACCACTTAGCCTCATAGTTCCCATAGATGAGTCTCCCCAGTTTAATTATTTTTCTAGTGGGTAGAGATTTTGAACATACGAGAAGTGTTGAAAGTTCTATTAAATATTAGTCTGGCAGTGGCAGGAAAAAAGGGTTCGGAGGGAGTAACCTGAGGCCGTCTTTTTAGGTTTCAACTTTAACGTCATTTTGCAAGGGAAGCATTCCCTGATACCCTTGACTAGGATAAGTCTTCCTCTTATACTTGTATGTCCTAATAGACCCTTCTGTTGATTCTTTGTTGCATTCACTAGAATAATATTAATACATTATTAGTCCTTAATAAACTAGTCATTGTCCATCTTTGTGCCCATTATATTTCATCATCTAATATATGCTTGACAGATTTTAAAGGCTCAGAAATGAATGAATGAACAAGAGATTTTTTGCAGGGGAGGGGCAATTGTACAGATGTTGAAATTTGATGCAGTGGAGCGGGAGGGGGGGGGGGACGAGGGGGGGGGGGGGGGGGGACGAGAGTCCATGATGAGAAGGCTGCACCAGGGGCTGAGATCGAGATTTTCCTTGTTAGTTTGTGGCCATTAAGGTTATATTCCTTAGCATTTTAGGACCATCAGCTAGCCTTTATTGGTATTCTCAGAAGTGATTAGACTCTTGGTAAGAGGTTCACAGTCACCAAATGCGTAGCGATATTGTTAATTTAAAATAGGGGCTGGTCTGTTCCTTTAAAGTGCTTACATCCTCAACACAGGTCACCCTGTTGCCTCGTTGAGGTATGTTGTTTAGTGGGTATATAGTTGGGAAAAAAGGAAGGTGATGATCTGGAAGCCTATTTTATCTAGGTTGCCATGAGATTAGATCAAACATTTTTACCCCACAGCAGAAAAACAGAAACTTTTTTAGTGACCCAATTGCAGTCTCTCTGGTGTACACAGCACCACATTATCCTTCTGTAGAAACTGTTTCAACACTTATGATACACCGTTTCTTTGTGTCAACAGCACCAATAAAGCTTTAGCGAAATATTAGAGATCTGGGAGACTTTCTGTCTCCTCTTATGTGCTGATTTCATTCATTTAACTCTCAATCTTATTTTGCTTTATATTGGTTAAAGTCTTCTGGCTGAAAGCAATAGAAAACAAGTTAAAAAACAAACAAACAAACAAACAAACAAACAGGTAATTTATTGAAAATACACCAAGGTAACTCAAAGAAGGAAAGGACAAACCAAACAATAGTGCCCCAGGAAAGGCAGGAATGGTGCTGAATCTGGAGATCTCGGCTGTGAACTCTGTAAACTAGGAAACCATTCCAATGGTGTCTTCTACATTGTTAGTCATTTATTTCCAAGTTCATGGGTGTCAGTAAGGCAGATCTCTGTCATCCTGTTTACTTCTGACCATAATAAATAAAGGTAGAATCTGAAATAAGTTTCAGTTAGTATTCGGAGTTGAAGGGGAAATATTTTTGTGGGGTAAATTCCTTAGGAAATTTGATAGGACATGGTGGTTAACTGAATATGGGACAGGAAACAAAAGCATGAATAAACAAAATGTTAACTTTTACAGCCTGGGATGACTGAGAAAATATTTGAGTCCTAAGTAAACTTGGAATGTAGATTGCATTTTTGTGGGGAATGGGATTTATTGTGTTTTTGGCTTTCTGTATATTTGAACTTATCATGATGATGAGATGTACAAGTTAAGATTTTTAAAGGGAGTTCCAGTGAAGATAGGACTGGAAATATAAAGCTGATGTTAGGACAGTCGTGAGGATAGAAGAACTCTCCCTGGAGTTAATTTTGTACATCTTTGACTCTTCTTGTTCCTTTGAACATAGGAACTATGCCTTAATCATCTTTTAGTCTCCTAAGGCTTGGCACTTAGTAGGTGCAAAAAAAGTCATTGTGATATTAAATTGAATTTAAATCTAGAGAGAAAAGAGTAGAGTGCCAAGAATAATTTCCACTTTCTCCTGCAATAAACCTATTTTAGAGGCTACCTCTTTCAATAACCAGAAAATCCATTTGCACCTTTTGTTTTCTCCAGTTAGGTTTATACAGTTTGGGAAGGATATTTTCATTTGCCTTTTCCTCATTGTTGGGCTTACTGCATTACAGATGCTCAAGCATCAACATTAGCATCTTGATAGAAAACAATGAGATATATATTTTAATCTGAGCTTTCCTCTGACAAAAAGGAAATAAAACAAAACAAAATAAAAAAAACTGGAAAGATAGCATTCCAGAATACTTTTGCTTGCTCTTCACTCCTTAATCAATACTTCCACCAGTAGTGAGAGACAGAATTTCTCCCTTCGCACTGGAAGTAGCAACTAGGCTAGACATCCTGATAATAGGCGACTGTATTGTGGAGATGGATGGGGGTGGATAAAATATAGATTTTATTGGTTTCATCTTAACTGCATTTATTCTATCCCCATTTTATTGCCCATTTATTGCTCTGTGTCAGTTCAACTCTATTCTATTTCAACTTGAGATACACACACAATATAATGCTAGACATCTTCAGTCAAAAGCACTTTCAGATCTTGTCACCAGATAAGTCTCTCTTCTTATGCATTTTAAGTTTCTTATGTAAAGTTTAGTAAATTTAAACTCCTGATTGTTTTCAACTTGTGGACTTTAAGCATTTTATTAAAAGTATAATACTATGATATCTTGGTAAATGTTACCACTTTGTAATTATTTTCATGATAGGAAGATTGATTTTGGAGACAGTTTAGTGTCCTGCATGAAGACATAAAGTGACTTAGCTAAAAGTTGGCAAAGTGATGAAATCCTTGTACAAATGAGCTATTATATCATTAAGTGTAATAGAGTTTTTGATGGGTAGAGTTACTGGACTCTTCAAATATATTAGGCTCTTTTTATTTGGCATCATATTTGTGGAAAATGCTAACTTGCTTTTCTAAAATTTCATTGATCCTTAGTAAAACAATTTGTACTTTTACCTCTACCCTCAACAATAAAATAAAATTTACTCTTCTCCATCAACCCCCTTTTTTATGTTGCAATAAAAGTAAAAATATTGAGCATTGTGTAGAACTCTGCTGACCACTTTACATGAGTTAGGTACTCTTGTGCTGATTTTACAGAGTGAACCAATCATGTAAGCATTAATTAATTTCTTCAAATAAGTGGTGGCAATAACTTTTAAATTCAGATTAACTTCAGAATCTGCATTTCTTACCACAATTGCCTCTGATTTCTGAGATAGTCATTTTTGATATATACATGAAGACATAAGGATAAACATCACAGTTTCCGAAGCAAAGTTTTTTTTTTTTGTTTTGGCTTGCCATGAGAAGTGTTCAATTAGAGGGCAGCTGAATTATAGCAGTTAGCTTTTATTGAGATTTTTCAGTATTTTAAACCCATTTATAAAACAATGCCTTAAGGTAGGTATTACTATTTTTCACTCCTCAGATGAGGAAACTGAGGCTCGAGTTACACAGTTTTACCTAAGGTAGTAGTTGTGAGCAGCAGTGGTAAAGTGAGCTGTTTAAGCAAGTTCCAGCATTTTCCTACAGCATCACAAATACTGCTTCTTGATTTGTTTATATACCAACTTCCATTCATGGTCTAGTTCTATTGTGTATGTAGCTGACAACCATTTAACTTCAGAATCTTCTGTGAAGCTTGTTAAAAGCACAGGTCTCCGGATCTAATATAACAATTTAGATTTAGTAGGGCTGGTGTGTGGCCTGAGAATCTGCATTTTTAACAGTCATTCCTCGCAAGTTGTTATGCACAATAAGCTTGAATAACAACTGACTTAGTTAATATCAGGAAAATATTCATGAGAGAGAGAATAACATTTTTAAATCTTTACTCTTATTTAAGTCTTACATATATGTATTTTGAAAACGTAAGCTTGAATAACAACTGACTTAGTTAATATCAGGAAAATATTCATGAGAGAGAGAATAACACTTTTAAATCTTTACTCTTATTTAAGTCTTACATATATGTATTTTGAAAACGTAAGTGGTAATATTGCCCTAAAAATTTTTGCCATGTCACCAGTTGAATAAAACTACAAGACTTGAAAACTCTCCAGGACATGCCTTAAAATTTTCTGGTTTCTGATGTAGGAAAAATGATGACAGAAGGAGCAAGTTGTCTGCAAGTTGAGAGATCACGGCCTTGGGGCTAAAAGCCCTGCGGTATCAATTTTAGCCAGAGTGGGCAAAGGCAGTGGAAAAAAAGTACGAACTCTGCAGAAAGGATAATTCTCTGTTCGGTTTGTAATTTTGAACAGTACTCTTTTGCCAGCCGTTAGGTCCTGCAGTTTCTATTTAGCATTGGGTAATGGTCTCTCAATTGTCAAGTGATTTACCAGTTATTTTAGAATTTCTATTTCTTTGGTATTTATCATTTCATTCCTACTGAAAAAGTGAACAATAAAAGTAATCAATTGGGAACATTTTAATGAAGCAATCCAACTCGAAGTTTTGCATTTAAGTATTTGTTCAAATTTGAGGAGGTTATGCCTACAAGCTCTGTTTTACTTGGCCTACCTGCCTCCCCACAAATTAAAGAAGACAAAAATGGTCAGAGAAATTCGGGTAACTTGGAGCTACAGAAACAAAAGTCCTTAATGGGGGGGAGTTTATAGGAGAATGCTCTTTGAACAGATGGTTTGTTTAAATTGCTTACAATCTACCACTGAAAAGGATCTGGGAACAAGATTATAATTTGACTTTGATATGAGGTGAAACTTTAGCTGTGTTGTAGGATGTCCTGAATGTTAAAATTTAAGCATAAATGAATAGTTATAATCCCAATTTTCTGTTTCTCTGTGTGGTACATGTCTCACTAGACTTCATTGTTCTTATGAAGTGAACACCCCAAATACAGTTTTTTCTACTATTTGCTGGAAAAATGTATACTACCATATTAAACTAGCAGCGCAAGGTTCCTAGGTCAGTCAGAGCAAGGTTTTCTGATCGGTTCACATGGCACTCTCTTCTAAAGGTGAAGAGTACTGTTAAAAGTTTTTTGAAAATCCCACGGTTCTTTGGTTTTCTTATTTAGTTGTCTCCAATTAACAGTACATTTCTGCATCATTCAGGGTCCCCAGGGTGAAACTTTAAGCATTTCATTAGTCTTGACTAGGTCAGAAAGAACTATGATGCATTATAGAGAATGTTTAAATAATTTTGGATGGTTGTAAGACAGCCTCCAAACTTTAAAGTGAGGCAACAGGGTCTGGATCATGGCCGAATTTTAAGCGAAAAAGTTAAGTAGCTTTTGACCTTGGAGTCATTTGGAAGGGGAATATGTTACTTAGAAAGTATTAGATGAAAAATTATTCTGAAGAATGATGAGAGATAAAATGCTAAATTTTTTATATTTAGCAGTCCTCAATTCTGAATTACTCTCTTGTTTTGACATAGTCATACATAAATATAAGGCAGATATAGATTTTTCTGTCTTCACTGAATTCTGTTAGGACTGGTGTGGCGACTAGAAAGGGAAACTTGTACGTAAGTAATAGCTAATAGTTACACCTGGCTCTTTAAATTGAGGTTTGTTAGGTTAAGTAACAACCAAATGCGTTAGATATTTATGTAGTGGTAGATATTCTGATGCTCATAGTTCTGAAATGTTCTATCAAATTAAATTACTTAAGCTCACTTAAATTAACCAGGTCTTCAAGAAGGTGATAATGACAGCAAGTAGCCAATTATGTTGAGAAATGTGGGGAAGTGCAAAGGTGAGAGAGGAAGAAAGTCACTTCTTGGGTGTGGGATTTTCTCGAGTAGTATGACCACAAAAGATGGGGAGCCGCCATCTGGCAAGGCTGTCTCCCTCTTCCCTACACTAGCTCATGTGGATGAAGTCTCATGGACTCCAAGAAGACCTTAAGCCATGAAAGGGTTTCCAGTTTTCTTAAGGCTTCAGTTTAGATAAGAAGTTTGGAAAACTGAAACCTCTTCAATAGGCAGGCTTGAGATTGCAAAAATAACAACAGTAAACAATAGCTAATAGTTCTATGGCATTCAATATGTGCTAGACATGGTTGTAAGCACTTTATCTAGAAATCATTCATTTACTCTTCACTATAATCCTACAATATAGGTAATGCCATTATTCCAATTATATAGATGGGAAAATGAGGCTCAGAAAAAGGCAATTAGGCAATTTTCCCATGTTCATGCATTCAGTAGGTGGTAGAGCTAGAACATGAACCAGATAGTCAGGCTCCTGAGCCTGTGTTTTTGGTTATGACCTTGACAAAGAAATGGGTTCCCTAAGACATATATTTACCAATGGAAGCTATGCATGTCTGGATTCATAGAGCTGGAAGTGGTGGTAACAAGCTATTATCTGGCTCTCCAAAAACAGTAAAAATTTATATATTTTCTGGAAACTAATCACTGAGTATTTTCTAGCTTTGCAAATTAAGGGCTTCTCTGATGATCTGTACATCTATTTCTGGAAGGAATCAGGAATCATGCACCTGTGGCCTACCAACGGGGATCAGTCAGGTAATTATTAATAAATACTAAAGGAGCAAGCTCATTTCAGAGGAATCAAAAGTGGTCCTTTGTTCCTCTTTCTATTCAAAGGAAAGCCATTGGGAAAAAGGGAAACCAACTACTAGAACTCTCTCTGCCTGGTTTAATCAGACTGTTGAATTAGGCCAGTGTCCTTAGCTGCCCTTTGTAGGCTGCTTCTTGATTAGTCAAATGTCATTTGAATGATAGAGCCATGCTGAATTTCCCTGCCCCATATTCTGATGAGTTAGCACAGTACTGCTGCTGCATGCAGCTTCCTAAAAGAAGTCTTAGGATATCCTGTGGGGAAATAAGCAATATTTTGATGGCAAAGAGACTGCTTGTGAAGGGGCTGCCCACAGACACACATGTTGCTTAGGCGTGCAGCCAGCCCTGTAGTGATTGATGGGTACTCTGCTCCCTTCTGGTGTATTTTTCACTTGTGCTGGGAAAGGGATGAAGGGCACCTTTGGAAGAGGAGGGACCATAATAATCACTTCATCTTTCTTCTGTTTAATGCAAGACTCATTCTGGGAAGATAAATGACTGTCCACTCTTGTAACAACTACCAAAAACCGTTACTATATATTGCTGCAGGCCAGATTTGTACATTTCTAGGATTGTTCCACCGTGGCAGTATCGACTTCAGGATGTAGCGTTGATTGCATGTTATTGTTAACTTGGAAGTATCTTAGAAGGAATAGGCAGTAAGTTTCCAAGAGGTCTCAGTGGATCTGCTTTTGATGGTAATATAAAATTGATAAGATGTTGTAGTGGGTTTAAAACTTACAGTTATAACTCAGGTGTACAGAAATGAAACTGTTTATTTTTCTATTACCGACTGAACTTAGGTCAAGCTCCTATTTGCTCGGATGGCTGAAAACAGTTACTCTTGCCACGTCAACTTAATGCAGTTACTTCCAGTTTATTCAGTCAAATTCTAAGTTCTCTTCCTGGCTCCTTCTCTGATTATCTCTAGAGGTAATCTAAGTCACTGCTGGCTTTTAGGTCATCCTGGCTTTGGGAGAGCAACAAGTTGTTTCTTGGGTCTTCTCTGGTCCTTGCCAGCTTCCACGGGGCACAGCAACTCTCCTCTAGCCCTTTAGCCTCATCTGGTGCATGTGATGCACATGGCCTTGGCTGGGCCTCTGGGCCGGATGTCCAGACTCTGCACCTTATTCCCTACTTCTAGCTCTTTTCAGCTAACAGGCCTTCTGAGCACTGCCCTGGTTTTCCTGTGGGGATATTCAAGAACTGGTGGCTGCTACCTGTGCAGAAAGTGGACTCTGAAACTCTGGGAGTTTCCTCTAGCTCATCTGTCTAGAACCTTTCCCAGCTATTGTGATGGCCTTTGTGCCATATTGCTTTGGTGTTGTGCTGAATGAAGGGTTTTGTTAAGAGCTTGCCTAGCTCCCTGGCTATGCTTTGGGAAGCAAAGCATTAGCATTTCTGCTCTAGGGGTTGTAACTGATGTCCTGGGGTTTTCATCATGGTGAGTGGGTGGGTGGGTAGAGAGCAGGTCAGGCATTCACCATGTCCCTATGCTGCAATACACCTGGCTTCTCTCACTTGGTTCCCCTACCCTGCTTCCCGCTCCCACCCATTAAAGGCTTTTATCTACCTATTAGTGTTTGAAAAACCTCATGTTTCATCACTTCTTTAAGTTTTATACTATAAATGCTATGCTGAGTCATTTAAGCTCTGTCTTGTTGAAACCCACAAATCCATTTTCTCTCAATAATACCTGAAAGCCTTGCTTTTCAGACTCAAGTGTCAGCTATCGGCTTTAAAAAAGCCAGATTTGAATATCAAAGCTGAGGAGTGACAAAGTGGTTCTCTGCTGTATTTACCTGCTTCTGGAAATAAGAAATACCATTGTTTGATTCTGTGGGTAACAAGAGGGACTCCTAGGGAAGAAAATACATCAGTTAATATTTCAAAAATATTATCCCAGCTATAACACTTCCTCTTTTTACTGAATGAACTTAAAAAAAAAGTGTGTCTCTCCTCCCTTTTCGCTTCTCCATTCTTTGATAATGACATTGAAGCTTCCTAATTATTGCATAAAGTTCTATGTAATCGCAGCTAAACCCCTGCTCCCCCAGGCCAGATTTCTACCCATCTGCAGACCATCGAGAGTGGGCACTACGCATGAGGGAAGTGCTAATATGATCTTCATTTTTCCGATGAGAAAATTGATTTGAAGAGATTATGTCCAGGTTCACTCAGCTAGTAAGTGACAAAGCTGGGATTTAAAGTCAGGCTGTTGACATTATACTGCCATTTCCAACGCAAGCTTATTTCAGATTTATCTCACTCACATTAAGCTAAATCTGTCCTGAATACACTACATGGAGATTAAGTTCTACAAAAGGATTTTATATGTATATGATTTTTAAAAACTAATACAATTTTTAAATTTGAAAAAAATAATAGTTCAGTAGTTACAAATAATCTCAAAGGTTTTTTTTTACATAATTTAAAAAATTTATATATTCTGATTTAAAAAGAGCTTAGATACTTCGTTAAATATAAACCCAGTGGACTGGCAATCCAAAATGAGCCAGGAGATTGTCAAAGAACACTGCAACTACAAATACCAAGCTGGGGTATCTAGTGTCGACACTGTTGTAGAGAACGATTTAATAATTTTTAGATTACTTCTTAAATTAAAGTTAAATGGTACAAGATAAATAAAAGTGAAAAGAAAAAAGCCCACCTGGTGATTTCACTGTTTCATGCAGTAGAAATATTAGCAGCTGAAAGTCTGTGGGAAATTTATATCATATTCACAAACACACCAGAAACCCAGAAAGATATAAAGTTCACCATTTCTCTTCCTTAATGATACTGGATGCATTTTAATAGGAATTTCTTCAACTGTTGTACTTTGTAATGCTGATAAGCTGTAGAGGTGTATTATACATTATCTAAAGATGAACTATCGGTTTTGGATTTATATTTCCTCAAATCATCAGCAGGTCCAGTTACAGTACATTGCTAAGGGGTTAATTTTCAAACCAATGACTGGTAAGAAGGGCTAGTGATAAGGAAAGGGAAAAAGGCAATTATAATTGCTCTTCCCATGTGAAAACTTTCCACGTGAATAATTTTTTTGTTTTCTTTCGCATTTGCTGTGTACTCTGGGGGAATGACAATTGCCTAATTCAGTCTGGTTGGAGTGATCGGCATGGGGTTAGTAAAGACTTTCTGTACAGGGTTGTACAGGATAGTGAGTTCACTCTAGCATGGAACTGCTGTCGTCCTCCAGTGGTGTGTCTGCCACACATAAATAACATAAATAACACCTGCCAAAACAGCCCTCTGATGTTGAATACTGACATACCCGTGCATTCCCTAGCGGGTACAGGGGCACTTGTTTTGAAAGCTGATACCCTGATTCCAAGGTGGACGTCTTATACCATTGATTCGTAGTAAACAAACTGTGTGCCATTTTAGATGGAAATTAAAAAACAGCAGTGATTATTTTAGGATTAGAAGTGATGTGATTCATCAGGTACTGTTGACAGATGATGCGCTTGCGCTTAATCTAGCCTTGCACAGAGACTAAAGCAGTTTGTTATCCTGCAAAACACGTGCTGTTTCCTTTTCCACACTACTCTCTAGTACTACTAATCTTTTCAGGCTGAAAAAGGAACACTGTATTAGATAGAACTATAGGCTATAAACAATGTTACATATTTAAAGGTTCTCTGCTATACAGACCCAGTACTATGCTAAAATTTAAATATATAACTCTGAGTTCACTGTATTTTTCTGGTAATGTAACGAGCAATGGATTCTCTTCCCACAGAACAGGAATCTTTTGAGTCCCCTGGCATTGGGGAGGGTGGCATCATTCCTTACCTTTTCTATGTTAGCCATTTTTGTTTGTTTATAGCTGGATTCAAATTAGGAATAGAAATCGTATTAATTGTATGATAAAATTATCTTCAAAATTCAAGTTTTAAATTTCTAATATTTTACAAGAGCCTATATTTCCTATTATAATAAAATCTTTATTCTTATTTCTCTTAATATTTATGCATATATGTACATAATAACAATGCTACATTTAAAATGTTCTACTTTTATATATATTACAGATTGTACAATATAGCCCAGAATGAGGGTTCGATTGGTCTTTAACAGAAATCAGGAAAACCAAATTTCATAGTAGCTAAACTTATTCAATATATTAAAATGAGATAGCTTTATGCATTTTAATTTCAATGCTTTACTTTCCATTCTTTGTTTTTAATAGAAATTAACTTGTCTACAGTAACTATTTTTGTTTGTGGTAGTGTTCTTGAGATAATGACATTGATCTCTATTTAATTACTATTGCATAATTAAAAAATCAGTCCTTTGACATCCAGTGGGGATAGTAGGGCAACAATGTGCAACTTATTAATTTCAATGTTCTCTAATATATTTACCTGCATTTTCTTATAATTTCTGTAAAGTAAGCATATAGCAGATAAAGTAGAAAATAAGAAATATTACATATCACTGTACTTTTAGGCCATGATTTTTAGCATCATATTTTTTATCAAGTTTTAGTAACATGAGCAGAACATCGCTATATTCATAATGTGAAAAAATTGAAACATTACAGATAAAGCTAAAATCTATATCCTGTAAAAAAAATACTTCCTCCTACCAAAGAAGAATATTATTACTGATTTGATAATATCATCTCATACATTTTTCTAGTCATTTACAGATAAAAATTGTTTAGTGTCGGTTTGTGTGTGCATGTGCGTGTGTTTTACTAATGTACTGTGCACATTGCTCTGTAAATTACTTTTGTCACTCACCAGTATGCCTTAGAGCTCTTTCCATCTAGACTTCATCACTAATTAGTAGGGAAACCTGGTGAAGACAAATTCCGTGCCCCAGTTTCCTCGTATGTAAAATAGGAATAACCACAGAACCTGCCTCACAGGATTGTTGAAGAATGACATGAGTTAACACCTGTAAAGCACTCAGAATAAAGTCTGTCATATAGTAAATACTGTCTTAGTGTTTGCTCTTACTCTCCGTAGAGATCTACTTTAAATGTTTAAAGCTGCAAACTATTCTACAGAATTTGTATACTGTGTTTTGTTTAGTCATATCTCTATTAATTATTTTTAGGCAAGGCTTGAAGTTACCCAAGGTATGCTCAAATGTACAAAGAAAATGTAGCTTATTAATTTTTTCCATAACTGATCTTATCTATTTCACTTACTAAAACCTAAACGTTAGTCCAATCTGGTAAATTTTGTCTTGGGTCCAATGCTGCAATTGAAATACTTCCTTTGGGTAACTCTATCCCTGCTTGGTAGACTTGGGTAGATATTCAGTGTTTACAAGTTCTATCTGGATACCCTATTCCTCTTCAAGAGGGCATCTGGTTGTTTGGTTTACACGATTTGGTGGTGGGGAAGGGAAGGGTGCCCAGACTGATGTAGTGTCCTCAGATCCTTCCTGATATTTACAGAGGGTCTAAGCTGGTCTGCTCTCTGTGCTGGTCCCTGGTGCAGTGTTATGTCCCATCTGCTTTTTGGGGTGGCTCTGGTCATTTGTCCTTTATCTCAAATGACCTGCCTGCAGTGGTCTTTTCATGTTGACCTCAGGTCTCTCAGAACCTCTGTGTTGTCACAGTGAGGACCTAGGCAATTCTTGGCCCTGGCAATGTCATGGGTTCTGTCTCAGGTATATGTAGCAGCTGGCCTGCTGCTGTCATTTCCACTACATTATTGCTTTACTTCTTTGAGGAGTGGTCTTGGCTTGGGATCTGGGGGTGGGGGTGGAAATAAAGGAGGCTGGTCTGACTCCTGTGTTTCCGTTCTTTTTGCTATCATCTCTCAGTTTGGAAGTGCTGGACTTTGGGATGTCGATTTCCTCTGTGCTAGGTTTCCTCCTACCTTCTGCCTCAATATCCAGCAACCATAACAGAAGGGTTGCCCTAGCCATGATATGAAAAAAATGCTGTATAATCTGAACCCTGTAGGCTGGGTCATGATAAATTAATAGCAGTTTAAGTATTTTAAAAGACCCTTCTCCCAGGACAAATCTCATTTTTTTTCGGACTATTGTTTTGCTAAAGATCCCATTGGTATGCCAGAAGATGAATATTCACTTTTTCTTTCTCTTTGCATTCCTGCTAGAGTAATCCTAAACCAACCCAAAACAAAGGGGTATGTATGTGGAGAAGGTCAGTAAAAAGGATTTCAAAAGAGAAAAGAAAATTAATACATTTAAATAGTATTCTCACTAGTTCATTTATGCTGCAATGAATATCTATCTACCTAGGTATCCATCATTTTATGCACATTTTAGTATTTCTGTAAGTTACATACTGAGAAGTGTAATGGCCATAGGGTATGCATGCATTACATTTCACTATGTAATGACACAGTGTGCTACAAAGTGACTAAAACAATTTATACTCTTGCTATGAATCATAGAGAATATCCTTCACTCACCAATGCCAGACTTATTACGTATCTTATTCCATTTAGATTCTCTCAACAACCCTCCACAGCAGGTGTTATTATTCCCATTTTATATATGAAGAAACTGAGGTTCAAAGAGAAGCAACTTGCTCAAGGTCACACAGTTAGTAAGGGGCTAATTTGGGAACCTTTTCAAACAAAGCATAAGAAGCTTACTATTGTATTGTTCCATTCTGGAAATACATTATTTTGAGCTGAACTTTATAGTATTGACTTTTATGGTTTTCCTTGCATCCTAGTTAATAATCTAAGATAAAATAGAAAATAATACCACAAACAATGAAAAAATGATGCGATTTCTTTAGTTAGCTCATTTTAAACACCTATTTCACGGTCAAGGGCAAATAGTTGACCTCACATCTTTTTGACTCACAGTGATTGGTTACCGAGGAAAAGAGGAACAAAATTCAGCTGGATGAAGGGCTGAATGTGCAAGCAGCTTTAGCACTAGGAATTGTGAGGCCCGCAGCATAGCCCCAAGATTCGAATCATCAGGGGTACACTCTGTCCAGAGGGACACACATGTTCGGAATCTGTATCACCTACTATTACCAGCATCTTTATTGAGACTGACAGAAGCGAATTCCTCAGGTCGGAAAACAGAACTCTTTCAGCTGAGTCGTGTTATTTAAAAATTTCTCTTTTCTAGTCTTTTGCCTGGCTAATCAAATTGTCCTCCCAGAACAAATTGTTGGATAATGAAATGCATGTACTGTAGCTGGAAAGTGCTGTCCTATTTGCAGCACCGGCTTCAGCCTGAGGCACATCTCTGGCTGCTCCTTTCTATCTATAAGTTGAAGCAATGGCCTCGGCAGGCAGTACACTCTGTACAGCAGCTGCAACTCGTTATCGGCTTTGTCCAGAATAACAAACAGAGCAAACATATTTTGCAAGGGCTTTTTACCCCTCTTATGTAGAGAAGGAGGAATTAAGCAATCAGTGAAATGCTGATTGATCAGTGTGCTGACTTAGAGAAGTCCAAGGCCACATTAGTACTATTAACCCCTGAAAAACAAAAAAATGTTCTTAGTATGTTATTTAAACCAATATTCTGAGATGTGCAGTTGTAGGTTTCCTCAAAGGGAAAAATGGGAAAATATTTGTGTTTCACTTAGTACAATTTACTTATCCAGATTGCTTTGTAATGTAATGGTGGTTAATTATTTTTGTAAAGATAATTCATGTTATTTGACAGATGCTGGTTGACCACAGAGTACTGGAACTGTGTGAACCAAACAGCATGATGCAAAGTAGTTTTATAAACCATCCCATTCCTATGCCTCAGCATTGACTTTAGCCACCAATTTAATTCATGTTATTTGACAGATGCTGGTTGACCACAGAGTACTGGAACTGTGTGAACCAAACGGCATGATGCAAAGTAGTTTTATAAACCATCCCATTCCTATGCCTCAGCATTGACTTTAGCCACCAATCCCTGTGGCCACATCTGGACGTCTCTTTAACAGAAACTGCACCATCTTCAAAATTCAAACATCTTCTTCTCATTTATCCCCTCTCTTTTGACCTCTTACACTCAAGTATTCCCACTGTAACAGTTCTTTGAGCATCCTTTCTTACCTAGCTTAAAATCTAGGGTCTAGCATTATAATCATTCCTTCCCAGATACCCTCAACTTACACATCTCTCTCTCTCTAGCTGGCCTGGCAAAATTCAAACCTTTGTGAACAATCCTCCATCTCTGTGCCTGTTCTCATGTATTTGAAAAAGGCTGGAGAAAACCACATGCATGGACATTCTGGTGTCACTATGAATTCATGATCATCAGTCTCAGTTGGGAACCCAATACTACTTGCTGTTCTGTTATGGTACTCTCATGAGAGCATAATCCTATTCTTTATAGGAATTTTAAACCTTTCAATCTTTAGTCGAAAACTATACATCCTACTTCATTATAAAGTAGAAACCATCAAGTGGCATGCTCCTATCTTCACACTACCAAATCAACAAACCTTCAGCAAAAGAAGGAATATTTCATGCATCAACTTCTCCTGTTACAAAGGTAGAAATGCTGCTCCTCTCCCCCCCGCCATCAAAATCCAATCTTTTTCTGTTCTCTAGATCGTGTCTTGTCTCTATCAGTCTTCACTTTTTGGTTATACTCTTTCTCTCATGCAAATTTACCCCTCCTTTTCAGGTAGAGCTGTTTCATCAGCTTACAAATATACAAATATGCCCTGGTCACTTTCGATTTCATAGAAACCCAACAAATAAAACCCTTTCTGGCTCCCCAGTTCTATCCAGCTTCTATGTTCTTACTTACCTGCTTGTCTTTCCATGTCATCTTTACATTTGTACAGTCCATTCACTCTTTGATCCACTTCAATCTGACTTCTACCTCCATTACTTAAATAATTAAACATATGGTCTCAAATAAATTCTAGCCTTGAGTCTAGAGTCTAGAGTCTTAGCCTTCCTCGGACTCTCCCTAACCACCTAATCTAAATTTTGTTCCCTAATTTACAGGAAAGGAAGCTGGAGCACAAACCACATGGCAGAGTAGTTTGCTCTTGAGGTAAGGAAGTTTGGCCTTTTATGCATCTGTAATGGAGCAACTCCTCAACCAGGGTATGCCTCTGGAAAAAGTGAGCCAACACTCACAGTGGCTGGGAGACAGTGCACTGGCCCAGTAGAGGAGATCTGGGCAGGGTACCCAAACAGGTGTATCACAGTTAGCTTCTTAAATGGACTCATCTTGTGTGCAATGCATCTCTATACAGCAATAAGATTAATCTTCTTTAAGTAACATAAATCGAATTAATTTTACTTCCCATGTTAAAATACTTCAATGACTTCCTATTACACTATGAATGACAAATCAATGTCTTAACATGTCCTACCAACCCCTGTAGGATCTGAGTCCTGATTGCCTCTCAGATCTCTCTTGCTAATACTCCATGCCTTGCTCCCATCCTCCTGTCCCACCAACCAGTATCTGGAAGTTCTATCAATTTCTACCTCAAAGCCTTCACGCATGATGTTCCTTCTGGCTGGGATGATTTTCATCTCATGTTACACATTTACTTAATGTGTGTTATTCACGTCTCAGCTTCCCTAGACTCTCCCTAACCACCTAATCTAAATTGTGTTCCCATATAATTTTTTAGTGAAACACTTTTTTTCTGCAGAGTTTGTAATCATATATTATAATGAAATTTGTAATTGTATAATGTGTGATTAATTACAAAGCTGTCTTAATATACTGAAAGCCCCAATCTATTTATATTTATTAAGCATATCATGAGGTTTAGGACTATGTCAATTCTTCTCACTATTGTCTGGTGGTATCTGTTATGTAGTAAAAAGCATTCAACTTATTAAATGACTAAATAAATGGATAAGTGATGAATAATTTAGACATACAAAATTAGGGAGTCAGGAGACATTCACCACCCCCACCTCCAGTTATGTCTTAACAGTTCTATGAAGGCTATCGATGTTGGGCCATTTGAGGTTTAATCTAACTGGTGTTTCTTTGGTCCTCTCTTCTGAGATCATAGAGCTTGATGGATATTCTCCCATTAACTCTTCACATCCCTGACATTTTTGTGGTGTCGACGTGCCCAGTTTCTAGAGAAACTGGGATATAGAAAGATTAATTTACATGGCTATGGATAGACCAAAGTTATGACAGAGCCAGGGATAGTAGTTTCCCTTTATTTCTTGGCTAGCTTAGCATGCTTCACACTTGTTAGTAGTTAAAGATAATATATTGGGAATAAATCCATGTCGGTAGGTTTGTAATACTAAAAACCTTCTTCTGAAATGTATTACTGTACATGTTCCTCCTCTGCGCATAGCACATTTGATGAGATACACCTTTAGGTCAAGAATTCTTTTTTCATGATCATTAATTTCTCTCACTTTCCTTACAAGAAAATGATATACACAAAGGTTAAATAACTCAGAATGAATTTATGTCAAAGGTTAGTTCTGGGGTTTCTTATATAAACAGCGGTTAGTTTTTCATCCTCATTTGAAGAAAATTTTAATATTAAAGCCTCCTAATTCTACTGATTGCTGAGATTTAGACATATCAAAGGGAGATTAACAGGAACTGGAATCCTTTGCATTCTTTTAGGGAAACATTTATATAACATTTTACTTAACTTTTTGTGTATTATTCGTACATTTAAATATTACTTAAAGTTGTTTTGAAGTCATAAATTATTTTCAACTACATTTAGAGTTTTTCCTCATACTCGCTTGAGATTATAGATATTCCTTGAAGTAAAATATTATATCTGGCTTGAAATATAATTGCAAATAAAATTTGGAGTATATTTCTGCTGATTAATTCAGAGTGAGGTATGATGTTCTGAAGTGTAATACATTAGGTGTGTAAAAGAAGAATGGTTGTCATATTTAATCTTAAAATTTATTAAGATATTTAGGGTGTGTATATATTGAAGATATATGTTAATTTTGATAATTTTTTTTTTTATTGCAGTGTCTAGTACATTTTTTTCCCCTCATACTAATTCTAAGTCAGGTGATCTGGCAAGGCCTCTAATCCTATTGGCATTAGGGTATGACCTGTCTCCTGAACTTTGAAGCCATTTCTTTTCTTCAGAGGAGATAAGGAAAAGTGTCTTATCTCAGATCTGGAAGAAACGCGGAGCCCAGTACCAAGGTAGTGGAGTAGTTATTTTCCCAGACATAGCGCAGGGTTTTCAAGCCTGAAGAAAAAGATTAATCTCCTTAAAAAAAAAGGACTTTGCTAACTTGGGCCTGGACATGGAAAACCTGTTTCCAGCCATCCTGTGTATAACCTTTAACAGTCAAAAGTTTGTTTGCTTTGATTTTGATGTGGCCCATCTTTTCTTAGCTGCTCATATTCAAGATTTGGAAAAGAAGCAACAGTGGTGAGCTGAGTAATTCATTAGATTCTGATGAGGAGTTCTAGAGAAATTTTATTATTCCTGAGTTTTAAACCCTTGTAACTTTACTATAACTTTGGTATGAGCCTTTACTTTTCTCTCTGGATTTAGTAATTATATTGTGGTATTCCTGTTAGGTGTGATAGTAGCTATAGATTTATAATTTCATAGATGTCTGGAGCTGTACTTTTAAGACTTTTAAAAACATGTATTATGCCTTATGTGTTTATAGCATTTAATATCAATCAAAATTTATTTTGAAATGATTTTTATCCTAAACTTATCTTTCATAAGTTTTAAGAAAACATTTTTTTTTGTAAAGATATTAATGTGAGATTTCATGATTTATACTTTGTCTTTGTAATTGTGTGCGTAGTGCATGTTTACAGTCTTATTCTTGTTAATTTGTTCAGTGTTGATCACCAGACCTTTAAGCCAAAACTGTCTGGTGAAAAATTGTGATTCATTTTATTCTCTTGAGAAGCTGTTGCATCTGAAGTGGTTCTTAGCATGTGGGTCAAATCCTCTGGGATTTGAAAGATGACATGGGGCTTTTTTATTTTGTGAAGTGGATTAACAGGTGATCCTGTTTCATCCTGGGAGGACTGCTGGGGAGGAATATTGATTTGGCCTGTTATGCTTGGGTTTTCTGGGTCTTGAGCTTCTCACATTTTCAGTTCTTTTTGTTATTCTTTATTGTTCAATATCAAGAGTAGAAAATATATCTTGTGTCTGTTTCCAAGAATAAATCTGAAAGGCTTTTCAAGAGTGAGCTTTTGCAGGAGCAAATCCATGTCCCAGTCTTATTTTTATTCTCAGGATTTAGTACTACGCTTGGCATGTAAAAGGCCTTCAAAAGTGTTGATAGAAGAAATTGAAAAATTAATTATTACTTATGGCCTATGAGAGTTCACAGTTACTACTATTTCCAACTTGTTGTATTAAATAGACAGTGAAGAATTAATTTAGGGTCACACAACATGAATAAAGTAGAAGAGAGCTTAAAGCTTTGGAAAAGCAAACATCTTGTATTTAGCTTTGCACGGTACTCAGTAAGCAGTGTGGAGCTACTTAATGATTTTGATAAGGAGAATATCAGTGTATGAAAGAACAGTATGTGAATAGTGCCTATTATATAAACAAGACACACAGAAAGATCATAAAAAGAGTATGATTTCACGTGGCTTTGAAGGATTGATAGGATATAGACAAATTGAGAAAATTAATTTAATAAATATTCGGTTTCAAATTTCTTCATCAGATAAAATATTGCATCATTTTATGTTGGCTAAGTGATTCACACTCTGTTTTTTAACTTATTTCTCATAGTGTTTCTCTATCGACTCCATTCTATAAAGAGAAAACTTCAGTAGACAGAAATCGTGTGGTCTTTGACACTATTGGCCGTGTATCAAGCCACTGTGAGATTCAGTTACATATTTTAACTTCATTGATTTACAGTCATACATTTTCCTTTAACTCCTCTCCTATCTGTACCCCTTCTATTGTGTCCTAAATATTTTTTCTCTACTGAAATGTGTGTGGTGGGATGAAGAAAGAAGAGAAAAAAGTAGTCAGAGATGGGGAGTGCTAAGACACTTTGGATTTTGGCCAGCTGCTGTAGCTCACGGGGGGTGAAAGAACATCACAGTAGACCAGACCCTCCCATAGCCCTGGTTCCTGCCAGGAGTCGGGCTTGACCTTTGCTGTTCAAGAGCCATCTTGGCTTATTACCATCCCTGCCCCTCACCATTGTGTTTGTCTGGAAGCTGAGCCAAAGATTCTACTTATAAAACCAAGGACTGAAAATAACAGCATTGTGTTTGTCTGGAAGCTGAGCCAAAGATTCTACTTATAAAACCAAGGACTGAAAATAACAGTTAAAAAAAAATGATGGTGCTAAATGGACATATTTGCTGTTTCTTTTCTTTTTCTTCTTTTGGTCAGAGAATATGATTATTTAAAGAAGCACTTCTTCTTTAACTGATTTTCTTCGAAATTGATTCTGGCCTCTAAGCAGAGAGTTAGCCGCAAAGGCAATTTACAAAAACACAGGCAATTCAGAACTTAATTTTGGATTGTCAAAAGTTTATTCCCATATCTGAGTTGTTTTTCAGTTCACTGTAATATTTCAGTTTGCTTTTAAATAGTGTCAAGACAAGAACTGAGATAGCTTCACAATAAAGAAAATTTCTAGTTTTTACCCTGAGTATTAAAAATGAAACTACAATGAAAGAATTATGTAGTCTAGTGAGTAGCAATTCTTTTTTGGATAGTGTTCACAGAATTATCATCAGAGGTACTCTGATTTGCATGCAAATAAAACTACACTCTTGAAAGCCCCTTAGTTAATGATATCAGTAACTTTTATTAAGTTTTAAGTCTTCCAAATTTATCATATAAAGAAAAAAATAAAAAAAACAAATATGTCCTAATAAAAGACATTTTATTTAAAATATTTCTATTTGTCTCTTATTCAAAGGTTTATCAACTAATCAGTTTATCTAGAAAAATGTGCAATTCTATCTATCTGTGAATTTGGAGAAGAGCTAGACATATCTTGACGATATCCTTAGTTTTTGTCAGGAGTGTCAGTGTTTTGTGACTGGGCCTTTGTATTTGTAACTGGGCCCTTGTATTTGTAACCCTGGTACCTGAAAGTCCTGCCTCTCTTTATTTTGAATATATGTGGGTTATAATAAGAGAAATGTTGATTAATTAGCCAAGCACTAATTAATTCTGTTAATTAATGTTAGAAAAACAGACATTTACAAACAAGTGACTTAATTTGTAGAATGCAGTCACCATTTTTAATACAAATATTATTATAACCTGAAAAGTCTTTCTTTTCCTGAGTTACATATTGGTGTACATATCACCCAGAGTAACCACATGAGTAACTAACATAACTAACTGAATATTTCCTTTATTACACAACTTCACTTCTCTCATTTGTCTTATATTTCACAATATATCTAATTGTTCTTTTTATAAGATTTTTATTATTATTGATTGCCCTCAACTTCTAATTGCAGTCAATTAACTTGTAAACACCAATTTTTGAAATCTGGACACAGTTTTTTATTTTCTGATACTCGGTTCTTTGCTTTTTTAGCTCATAAAGTTTTAAAAAATGTTCTGTTGAAAATAATCAATTTCCTAATTCAAGATTAATTAGCAATAACTTTAGTTATTTTTCTCCTCCTATCAGCTGAGAATGATCTTGATGAAGGCAAGTAATGGGTTAGAAATAAATGACATCAGATAAACAATAGCGGAATAAAACATTTAATTCTTCAATACTCAAAGTCATGTCAAGAACTGAAATCCAAGTGGGCACTTTTGACTTGTTAGCAGTTTATAAAATTCAAGCATCAAGATGTTGTCTTCTTTTTCTCTTTCTTCTTCCTTCTTTCTCCCCTTCTCTGTCTTCTTGTTTGTTTTTTATCCTCTCCAGAGCATTAATTTTCTTCAAAAATTTTAGCTTCTATAAAATAAAAAAAGTGCTCCTGCTCTACAATGACTTAACTCAGAAATCTAGAGGAAGAAATAGCTATGTGGTCCATTCATGGGGAGTTGCAATATAATTTTAGGAAAATGAAACTTAATGTTTGTGAAAGCAGTGGCCTGGCTTCCAGGAGGGAAAAATTCCCCTGAAAATAGGTGGCCATGGAATAAAGCAGATTTAATATAACAAATGTACTTTAAAGGGGGGTGGAATAGGAATGTGCGTAGGTGACTTGTAAAAAAATAACGTTTTCTACGTCATTCCAGTGTAAACTGCTGCCCCTTACTTCATGAAGTTGGTAACTTCAAGACACGTTGCACAACACACTTCTCTGTTGTCCTCCAACATGTTTAATTTAAAGAGGGTCCAATACTCTCCTGGCACATTACCTGGATTACCAAAGATAACCTCTCCTCACAGCACAGGGTTGCTTTTTAGAACCTTACAAAATCATCTGTGTTTGCTCTTGACAAAAGTTAAGAAAACAAGCCCATCAAAGCTGTTTGTTCCATTCACACGTTAGAAGATAGTTTTGTTGCAATCATGAAAATTTGATGGCATTGAATTATCCAGATGCCATGGTTCTGGCAAGAAATAGGATGTAAGAAAGAAAAGTATAAAATATCCTTTGCTATTTTAGATAAGTCCAGCCAGGTAAGTTGGCCAGCTAGAAGTGTGGCTCCCAGACCAATTAGAAGTACTAGGTAGATTACTGAAAAAAATTCGTAGCTTTATTTCCATGCTACCTTCCTCATTTTTTATATTATTTTTATTTTAAGTGTAATAAATCAGAGAAGTTATAGTTACTTTCTTTTTTCTCATTTATTTTTACTGAATTTACATTTTACTAATTTTCAAGTAATGTCATAACTATTTCTGAGCATCAGAAATCTAGCCTTTGCTACTTCTATGCCCATATCATCTTCCTGTCAAATTGGAACATAACCAGCCCACTCTTCCCAAATCGTTCCCTGCTGTTGCCTCTTTTTTGCCCAGATATAATTGACCTGCTAGAAGAGGACAGATATTGGCTAAGAGTTGAGTTCTGATCTCGGCTTCACCACTTATTATCTGTGTGATTTTTGCACAAGCTACTTAATTCTCTGGGACTCACCATTATTATCTATAAAATAGGGATAGTATTTGCAGCTTTCAGGGATTTCTTTTAAGATTATCAAACAAGGCATGCCAATGCCTAGCTCAGGGGATCAACAGATGGCACGTACCTCAACTTTCAGGCGGGATCATGCTTACTATTGTTGGAGCCATTAAAATGGAATTATTTAAATATCTATTTGCACTTAGTGACATAAAGGCAAGTGGTGTATACATCTCTCTATATTTCTATATAAATATAAACCAACATGCTAATATGTTGTGGTTATAAATGCCAATGTTTTAGCTTCTATTATAGAATTATTACCAAAGATTTCCTCTTTTTCTTTTGATTTTCAGGAAGATGGAAAGACTTTAATTAGGAATCCTCTGTGACATGATTTTAAATTTAATAGTCATTTTATGGTCAAAATTCCATTTTTTAAATTCTAGTTTATTCAATATTAAACTCTCCAGTGAACTTTGAGTTCCTTTTTTAAACTCCACTCTAAATTCTTTATGTATGGATTTTATAATTACAGCTTGCTATGACTAACTTTGGGCCTCTTGCTGTGCTTTATGACTGTTGCTTATGGTTTTGGGCTCATTTTCATATAATCAATCCTCCCCAACTTTTATTTGCAGCTTGTTTTTCTTCCCCATTTGGACTTACACCTGACCTCATTTTGCTTGCACTTTACTCTATTTATGTTTGACTATGTCTTGAATTTTCCAAGATCACTCTGAATTCTGAATCAATTTTCTAGGGTAGTGACCACTCTGATCTCATCCCACACATACAAAGCAGGTGTGGTTAATTTACTGACTAATTCGCTCTGTCTTCTTACATTTGCAAGAATTCATTTATACACTGTACTCTGAATTCTGAATCAATTTTCTAGGGTAGTGACCACTCTGATCTCATCCCACACATACACAGCAGGTGTGGTTAATTTACTGACTAATTCGCTCTGTCTTCTTACATTTGCAAGAATTCATTTATACACTGCCTCTAGAAAATGTGCATGCATCTGTTGGTCTAGAATACATGCTCTGTGCTTTTGAACTAAAATAGATTGCATCTAACATTTCTACTTGGTCTAGTAGTAATTTTTTTTAAAGGTAGAAATTAGTGTAAGATTTACTCATTATAAATAAATGCTGCTTGTAGTGACTAACCTGTTCTCCTTAAGGTGTTTTCAAGTGGGGTTTTATAAATGATAGCTTTTTTATTATCTTAGGATATAAATCATTTGTGCCTTGGATTTTAATGTGTGAAATCAGTTTTACAAGGTCTCTTTTCCAGCTTCATTTTTCACCTTCTTTTGTATCACATCAACCTTTTTGTTATCAAATGTTAGATTGATAAGCACATTCATCATAGTTGGTTCCTCACTTTCTATCCCTCGAAATGCCAATTGGATCTCAACGAACATGTCTTACTTAACTGGACTTCCGAAGACATCTATTTATTTAAAATCCCCATTATCTAACAACCTAATATTGTCTATAGTCATTAATCCTTGACATATTGGTAAGGTGTTCATACAACTTAAGTCTTCTTCCTGGTCAAACTTTATTTGAGGAATCCTTCTACCAGCTGTCTTAGTTTCTGTGACAGAAGAAAGGACGTGCCTTTCTTGTACCTATATACCTATAGGATCGTACCTATATCAAGGTACAATCCACACCACTTTCCTTTGAATATTAGCCTTCTTTGTCTGTATCCTTACTTGTGACAGTGTTCCTTATTATCTTACTTATGCTAATAAAAATCACAGAATTGAACCTAATCACTTCTACCCTTTTTATTCTATTTCCATGCACCCCTGCTCAAACACAACATAGTAGAATTTTCCTCA